>NW_026683891.1:0-170000 GCF_030247195.1 Topomyia yanbarensis | reverse complement strand
TGTTGTTTATTCGTTTATTGTCTATAGTTTGTTTTTTTGTGTACATCAGCAGGTTTTTCTTGTTAAGCCCAAATGATGAAAGAATAATTAATAAATTAACATAAAATACAAATTAAAAGATTAGCATTAAAACATTCCATACAAATAACGTAGTCAAACATATTAACGAATATGAACAACACTATTGGTCAGTGTGGATCTGATCCTGACAACTGTCGCGGTTCGCTCTTGGTGCGATAAATTAGCAGTGGAAATATTCTAGGATAATCCAAAGTACCGAATGAACATAGGCACATAAATCTCAGAAAAGTTTCACTAAACGCAGCTAAGTAAATTGATAAGCTAGATGTACCGAAATCCTTCTCTAAGGGATGACAGTAATACTGACGTATATGCTGTTATCCGTAACGCGTATGGCAAGTACAATCCCGACGGAGAGATGACTGAAGTTTTCCTGGGCGCCCAAAAGAAAGTTGGCGGTCTCTTATCCATTTTGTCGTCGAGCGAGCCAGTCCTGATTGGCAGAAGTAGTCGCCAAAGAAGTTGTGCGCGGTGTTACGGTGTGAAAGTTGATACAAGTGAAGGTTTCCCGCTTTGAATCTTGCGTATATAACGTGAAATAATGCGAATTTTCGATCGCGCTCCGCGAATGGCAAACTGACTAGAAGCGATCTAGAGGGCAGAAAGGCTTACGGAACAGCCATTTGTGCAAACCGCGGAGAATATTGATTGTGCGTCGTTTGCGAGACGGAGGACAGTGCATTTGGTAAGTCTTTTTACTTCTGCTGTTTTTTTGAGATTATTTATGAGCTGTGCCTATTGGAAACGGTATTGCGAATTCCGGCGAATATTTACACTGCGGATCCGCCGCGTTTCTTTTAAAGTTGCTGCACCGACACCATTTTGTGCGAGTCTCCATTGAACCTCCCCTGGGAAGCGAGTCCGGGCATAAAACGCTATCGGCACATCCACTGCAATACAGTGGATGGCGCAAAAGTGTCGATAGTTTAAAGTCTGCATTTTGCAGCATAATTAGTCTGCTTCCGGAGGCTCAAATGTTGATTGGTTGCGGCAATCATTATTTTCCGCTGTAGCATTCATAACGCTGGGTATCCGTGAGAGACGCAAGAACGGTACACAACATACTCGCAAACCAACGACGGAGCATTGCGCGTGGAAGATGGTAGTCGAAGTCCGAAGCGACTCTATTGAAGGTATTCTCTAGATACCGTTGATAGCTATATTCATCCCGTAGTTGGTTCGACGAAACGGCTACCGAAGCTAATGCCCGTGCTTCAGAGCTCTGGGGAGGATGTTGAGCGAGATATCCTACAAAAGGGCGATGCAGTCGATCCTATTCTTCAGAATGTCTGCTATGAATAGTGCTTTGAAGATATCCCGCCGGGTTCACAGGGTGTCCAGATCAATAAGTAAACACCAACTTTCGTAGCTGGGTAACCGATGCAGATCAAGCCACGGTTGCCTGTGCAAAGCTAATCTAATCAATCTGCGTTGTATAGATTCGGTTATTTGCACACTGTTTAAGTAGATAGGGCTCCACACCCGGAAGGTGAGAGAATTGAAATATTTAGATATTCAGCTAAACGTACACGCCGCACCAACTTACTAAATGCCGCTGTAAGGTTACCAGCAAGGTTTAGTGTAACTAATACACCCAAAACACGAACCATATGATTTACATGCAAATAATGAATGAATCATAATTTGCAATTAACACTACTGTAAATTAATGCTAAAACTTAGATATGGGTCATTCCACGTCAGATTTACCACCAAAATTTTGACACCTTAAAAAAAAGTTTGTTGCATTCTTTAGCTAAAAATAATTGACACGATTTTTTTGTTTTGGCTGAATATGATATTTTTTTCAAATGATTAGTTTTTGAACTATTGAAGTTTATAAAATTGAACATTTTTGAATCACTGATAACTCGAAAACGATACGATATATGGAACAAATATTAAATAAAAAAGTTGTGTTTTCAAATGAACTTGCAGAAAAAAATAACTTTTGAAATTTGCAAATATTTGGAACAAATTGAATTTTTTAGAAATTGGACCAAATTTTTTCTACCTATTTTTTAATATTAAGAATTATGTTAAAAAGATTTTGTAAAAATGTGGGAGTGGATACCAAAATATTTTGCGAGATATTTTAATTATAAACTTAAAACTTATGTATTCTACAAATGTTAGAAGCAAATAATTTTTCAGGGCAGAGCCTTAAAAACATTTTTTTAGCTTTTTCAAATAATTTATAATTATATCGAGAAGATTGTGTGAAAATTTTAGAATGGAACTCGAAATATTTTACGAGATATTTCAATTATAACAGGCTTATCAATGGGCGTTTAGTGTAAAATTGCCTCATTTTAAGTTTATAATTGAAATATCTCGCAAAGTATTTTGATATCCACTCCCAAATTTTTACACAATCTTTTTAATATGATTCTTAATATTTAAAAACATAATAAGTAAAAAAATGGTCCAGGTTTTAAAAAAATCAATATGTTTCAAATTATTGAAAATTTTATAATTTTTTACAAAAATTTTTCGGTAAGCTCATTTCAAAACGCAACTTTTTTATTTAATATTTTTTCCATATATCGAATCGTTTCCGAGTTATCAGTGATTCAAAAATGTTCAATTTATTAAACTTCAAAAGCTCAAAAACTAATAACTTGAAATAAATGTCATATTCAGCCAAAACAAAAAATACGTGTCAATTATTTTTAGATAAAGAATCCAAGAAAAATTTTCGGAAGGAATCAAAATTTTGGTAGTAAACCTGACGTAGAATTACCCATATATAGATTGTTCCTTCGAATACTCAGTCCGCAGAGAGCGGGGATTCGTCAGCATTACCGGATACAATGCCGGCATACGATAATCCCGGAGCAGCTGCAGCAGAGAGACAAAGATGAGCAGTGAAACGTGTCTGACCGTTGGACACGCGTTAGTTTTTGAGAGGAAGTTGTTCCAGTTTGGGAACTACTCGGCGTAGCTGAAATTGTCGAATCGCTCGGAAGTGGTTTTGTGATCGTCCAATATTTTTCAAAAACTTGTGGTGATATATTGCATATTTAACAGGAAATCGAAGTTAATCGCTCAGTAAGTCGTTTTTCCTGTTGCGTTATGTGTTAGTATCGCGAGATTAGTGTAATTTGACGTAGTGATTTTATCGCACATCATCATTATGTTGCTATGTATGTGCGCGAATGAAGCCACCAAAACAAGCCTACTTAACATCCGCAGCGTCATCTGAACTTAACTAGTTGATGTAACGATTTCACTGGTTGTGAATAGAAGAGAGTTCTTTGCATGCTGGTGAGATGAATTCAGAGCATGCTGGTGAGATAGTTATGTGTTGTTCTTCAATGTATATATATATATATATATATATATATATATATATATATATATATATATATATATATATATATATATATATATATATATATATATATATATATATATATATATATATATATATATATATATATATATATATATATATATATATATATATATATATATATATATATATATATATATATATATATATATATATATATATATATATATATATATATATATATATATATATATATATATATATATAGGGTAAGGTGGGGCAAATCCGACCGTTGGGTAAACCCGACCCCCCTCTGTTACCGAAAATCAGAAGCACTACGCGAACTAATATCAATGTTGTCGTGTAGAGCATCGAAAATAATCATAATGGTGGTATGACAGCATTTTATTAGTCTAAATTTAGATGCTCATATGACAAAAAGTGTGTTTTTACAACTTTTGATTTGACTTTTGTGCATCATTGACTACAGGATATTTCTGATTGTTAAAGTGATTGCATAATAAATGTAAGTGGATTTAAATTCTTTGATTTAAGTCCTACAAAGTGCATAGACGAATTCAGTTCAACCTTTTTCATATATTTTTTAATTGCATGGTAATGAAAAATGACGCGGTGGGGCAAATCCGACCTCAAAATAATGGGGTAAATCCGACCGCTTTTTTCCTAAGAAAATTTTTATTTATCAAATTGAAATATATTTTTATTGTTAATATTTATTATTTTTATGCAAAATGGTACATAATTACAAACGAAAGATACAAAAACGTGATGATTATAGTATTCGTCGAGCAATTGCTCCGATGCAAATGGGAATATCATTACGTGCTACTGCTCGTGATTTTAGCATTCCAAAATTGATATTGAACTCCATTTTCTTCATGTTACAGTTCAATAACACAACATTCATTGATTTATCATTGAAAAACCATAAAATTTGAGTAATATCTGCACTAAATCAACCAAAAACATGGGGGGTCGGGTTTACCCCACCATTTTTGAAAACAGTAAAAATGTACATTTTTGGAAAACGCTTGTATCTCAAGATATTCCGAAGACCCAAATAAAACGCTATATGCAGAAAGTTGCCCAGGAGTCTAAACTTTAATTTGATATATAAAACGACTTGATCCGTTGTAAAATGAGCATTTTACAGCCAAAACCATTTACTAGGTCGGATTTGCCCCACCTTACCCTATATATTACCTTATTGTAAATACGTGCCAGATTGAAAAATATTGTTTTCCATTCTGGAATTGCGAATATATTGCACATATCCAATTAATACGTGGATGTATTCGCACGGGGCTTATCGTATATGAAGACGGCCTCAGAATGTACGTTTATGAACAGGAATTCTTGAAAAGAATCGTTGGATGTACAGTAGAGCTATCGCCTTTCATCGGGAGGAATAAACATGTGTACATCTGTGGACAACACAAAATGTATCAATAAATAGATGTAGTCAAGTTTTTTTTTTCCATAAAAGCACTGCCGGTTAGTGAGAGATGGATTGTATAAACACACACACACAGGCATCGAAACAGAAGCGCTGTGGTGACGATAGATGTGAAGAATGCATTTAAGGTTCAAGTTACCTTTTTTAAGCATGTGTTAGAATTGAACGCTTGGTAGTGTGCGTAGGAAAATTTGTGTTCAGCTTTGCCACCGGATTATCCATTTAAACCTTTTTAAAACTCTAAAAGAAGAATATCAGTCGATTTTTTAGATCACCACGATTCAAATCATGCAAAATACCTGCTGGAAAAACCATCGGCTTAGCTGGATGGTGCTTTTGAAAAAGTGGCTGTGGTTTTTTCTTTGTGCAGTTGTGTTGCGTACCCCAGCTCGGTGTGGTAGTGTGACAAAAAATCACAGCCACTTTTTCAAAAGCACCATCCAGCTAAGCCGATGGTTTTTCCAGCAGGTATTTTGCATGAATTGAATCGTGATGATCTAATAAATCGACTGATATTCTTCTTTTAGAGTTTTGAAAAGGTTTAAATGGATAATCTGGTGGCAAAGCTCAACAAAATTTTTCTTACGCATACTACCAAGCCTTGAGGTAACTTGAGCCTTAACAGCGCCAGCTAAGAAGCCAATGTTGCAGCGCTGCACAGAATGAGGGTTCCCGACTACTTCCAGAACAGAGTGCTGCTGTACGAGACGAGCGAAGGGAACAAGTCAATGCGAGTCACAGCGGGCGTTCCTCAGGGCTCCATTCTCGGTCCAACTCTTTGGAATGGGATGTACGATGGGGTCTTAATGCTGCGGCTGCCCAGGAAAGTGAAAGTCGTGGGTTTTGCGGATGACGTGTCACTAATGGTGATAGGTGAGACACTTGAAGAAGTGGAGAAGTTGGTGACGTAGACAATAGAAATGCACTAAAAGCAAGGAGACTGGCCCGAGCGGACTCGTTGGCTAAATGGCAGCAGGAGTGGGACAATGCGGAGAAAGGAAGGTGAACCCACCAACTCATCCCAAATGTGTCGGCTTGGGTGCATAGGAAGCATGGAGAGGTGAACTTCCCTTTGACGCAGTTTTTGTCCGGGAACGGATGCTTCCGGAAGTTCATGCATCGGTTTGGGCATGCTTCGTTACCACTTTGCGCGTAGCGTGCGAACGTGAAAGAGACACCGGAACACGTGGTCTTCGAATACCCTAGGTTCCAAGAAGTTCGTAGGAGTATACCTGGTGTGACAGTTGACAATATCGTCGAAGGAATGTGCCACGACGAGCATACCTGTGACGCTGTCAACAGAGCGGTTACGGGCATACTTTCCCAGTTGCAGAGGAAGTGGCGAAGGGACCAACAAAGCAGCGCCATTGGGAAATTCGAGAGAAATTCCGCCACCGGGGAACTCTCCGAAGGTGTAGACTAGGTCCACCGCCAGTTGAGTAGTACGCAACGTAGCACCGGATTTGGGTCAGTGAACCGGACGTCAGGTTTCACCGGTATCGCCGGACCGACCTCGACACCCTGCCGGGTAGCTCGTGAGTAGGCTAGATCCACCGCTGGAGATTAGACCGAATAGACTGCGTCGCACAGCTAGCAGTGGGTCGTTGGGGCGCCAGTGAACCGGAAGCTGCGCTTCACCCGAAATCGCTGGATGAACCTCAGCACCTACTGGCTGGCTCGTTGAGTAGGCTAAATCCAGCGCCGGGGACTAGACCGAGTAGACGGAGCGGAGAGCTAAATGGCTCACAGAAAGGTACATCGGTATCGGGAGCAATCCACCGCCGGGGAATCGCGTGACGAAAAGGAGAGCTAATTGGCTCACGAAACAACTACTGGTACCGAGAGAAATTCCGTTACCGGGGAACTCTCAGTCGGAGTAGGATAATATCCGAGTTGATCTCGATAAAGCTGGGAGCTGAATAGCTCAAGGAAGCGGGTATCGGTGTCGGGGGAAATTCCTCCGTCGGGCAACTATCGGTCGGAGTGGAGTGAGTTCACCGTTGGGGACTATCCAAGTAGATCGGCTCACGGGGAGGAGAGCTAAACGGCGACGTAATAGATGGAGACAAGAAGCAAGAGAAGAGTTGAGAGTTAAAACAAAGCTCATATAGGTCGAGCCACTCCATGAATCAAGTGAGACTCCGGGATAGAGCAAAAGAAAGAGGTACGACGAAAGCACAACGATCCCCCCACGAAGTAATACGATGACGTAGTTCCGTGGGGAAGAAGGGCGTAAAATGTAAGGATTGTTTTTAGCGGTTAGGCACACACAGTGCCAATATACTACAGGCCAGGGTTTTGAAGCTTTTTAAACCTTACTATAAAAAACACGCAGCTGAAATTGTGCTGCAGTGAAGGATGGAGTCTGCCGCATCGAATGACAGCATTCCCCGCAAAATCACCCTTAGTGGCTTTGTCGATTGTATATCGTGCTTGAACTCTATGCCACTTGTCTTGAGAAAAGTTTCAACTTAGGCGTCTTAACTAGAACACACATTTTTCATGCCGATGCTGTATAACTCGTAAAATGTCTTATAACCCTGCTTGTCAAACTCACCCCGAGTGTGGCGATGTCTTTCACAGAAGAAAAGAACCGGGGGATCCGCTTTTTTCGTGCTACGATTTCGCCACTACCACTCTCCCCTGGTAGCACCGCGGACTTGTTGCTCTCTAGGTGATGTTTCCTCGCGTTGTTTGAAAATGTGTCTGGCTGGTGGCGACGCTTTTTCTTCGCGTCATCAATTTCCTTCTTGGGAAGATCACGTTCCATGTTATTTTTTTTGGCGATACTAATTAAGCTCGCTAAAGCGATCAATCCTAACAGCGTGGGTAAAATCAGCGAAAAAATAATTACGAGAACCTCAAAACACCCACCCCCTAGTCATAATAATTAATCCCTCTTGTACTTTAACTGTATTCCTAGTTTAAGGTAGTCTAAAATTGTCACTCATTTTAGGATAGTCTAAAAATAGCTCTTTAGTTTTTCAATGTAGTTTTTAAAAATGCTTTATTGTAATCCTAAATTTTAAGTAATTTAAAATGTAAAAAGGCAAAAATTAGAACCTTCAAGCCGTGCTTTCTCAAATCAACAGATTGAATAAAAAAACGACTGAACTCTGAGCCTGTCCGACCCATTCTGTTCCATAAATAGTCGATGATGACGTCATTCGTAAAAGCGTAGCGTGCTGGGTGCACAAATCTGCCACCACAGACTTGGGAAGCGCAATACCATAACGTTAACAATCTATTAGAACCTAGAAACTATTCGTAAAATTGTAAAATGATTGTAAAAGTGTTCAAAACCTAATCATTTTTGGTTACATCTGATTTTTGTTGAATTTGCAAAGTGTACCCTCATATCGCAAAAAGGACGTAGTCCTACGTCAAACACTTAAAGATTTTTGTTCACAACCACACGAATTGTTTTAATTTTGAGAAGGACAATCAGGATTCTTAACCAAATGTTGCAATCAAATCCATCAAACGTTGAAATGATGTTAAATGTTTCATCGCGTTTATTCAAATAGAAAGCTTTAAATTCATGACAAATGAATTTTATAATATAGAACTGATAGAGGAGGATGTTCATTCAAGAATAGCTACCGCCCAGTTCCAGTCGGAAAATGAACCGGCAACACCGTACAAGATTGATCCACACTTATTTTTGCCTTCTCTTTCAATAGACACCAATGATGCCCTATATAAGGAGGAATCTGGAATTTTAGTCAAATTACTCTCAGGGCCGGCGGAACACGTGGGTAGTATGGGTAGTGCTACCCACTCGAAAATCACCAAGGGGGGAATTACCCACTCGAAAGTTTGGAACAAACCAAAACTTGAGATTAACCATGTATGTATGTGTCTCGTGCAAATTTCTTTGCTTTACAATTTAAATTTCTTGAAAATATGGGATAATAACTAATACTAAACAACGACAGGAAAAAAGAAATTAAACTTGCAGCTTTTTGGCAAACGGAAGATCACTGTCAGGGCATCATGAAACCCGATCAGAATGAAATAACAAGATTATAACAGAACACAATTTTTGTATCATATTGTGTTATAAATTAGGTCTCGTTAGTAGTTAAAATAACAGAAATTTATAACAAGTAACAATGCGAGATATAGTTTTGAAATATTTCTGTTATGTATTTCTGGTCGGGAACGGATCGAAAACTGACCTCCTTGGATCCGCTGGGAACTCTTTTGGGATCAGTTTCTAGGTAGCTGTTAGCAAGTCAACAAAAAGAGAAGAGATAACTAAATTTGGATATTTATCGTGTTTTAAAATTTGTATATGAGAGACATATAGGAGAGATCGAGGATAGTCAGCGCCAGAGATGGGGAAACCGATTCAGTTTAGTGTGTGATTAAGTGATTCATTTGGGAAGATTAGAGGTATATCTGTTTTATTTTGATTCGGAGTATATTTTTTGATTATATATATATATATATATATATATATATATATATATATATATATATATATATATATATATATATATATATATATATATATATATATATATATATATATATATATATATATATATATATATATATATATATATATATATATATATATATATATATATATATATATATATATATATATATATATATATATATATATATACAAATAAGTGCTCGTAGATTGATCGCGCTTATTTATTTTTTATGCCCACAGTAAGTTGCCCAACTAACTCATTCCATTTGGTAACATCTTGTCAGGATCATCGTCTTTCATTAGTTCGGTGAATCGAATTTATTCAGTTATTTTGAGTTTAAATTTAATTTCAGTTTCAAACTGTTTCATTGTTGACTCTGAGTAGGATTATGGAGCAATAATGCACAAGACATTGATTATGCAATTCACTTATGCTCTAAAATGTAAAAAATGGACATTTCTATTTTCGATTTGCGCATATATAACAAAATAGATGCTTTTTTGGTAAATGAATTTCTGTTTCAATTCTGCGTTGAACTTCAGTCAGCCTGGAAATGAATGAATGAGGGAGGTGGTGCAATGCTGGTTTCGTTAAATGCATTAAGAAATAGGCAACTTTTACAATAAAAGATTCCCTTCTAAATGCTGGAATTAAACATTCCACTAATTCGTTCAACCGACTTTTTTTCAAGAGTCGATTTTTTATCGATTCGCGATTCACTCGCCCATCTCTAGTCAACACATCTCGGTCTGGAATAAAGTCGAGCGATTTGTTTAACGGAGAATTGGGACTAGAACACTAGGTGCACGACTAGACAACATGTTTAATGTCGCGATAATCGTCACCACAAGCACATGGATCGCTCTCTACGACCCAAATACGGCGGAGATGCACATTCAACGTATAAAGACTGGACATGATCCGAGATATAACACGAAAGAAGTCACGACTTTCATCCATCCCCTTTCACCAAGGTTTGTTGATACCTTTGGGATTCCTAAATTTCCATTGCTTCACGAAATTTACCAATTTTCCTCTGACAAGAAATAATGAAAAACTCGTTGAAACCACGCGATCTTTCATAAATATCACCTTCTAATGTCTAAGTGTCCGCTTTTCATTGCCATCCTAATCTAAGTATCCCCTTTCTCATTACCCGGAATGGAGCAATGTGAAACTACTCAATCCAATATATGTATCTGGTAACCTGGTACGCTTTTTCAGATAAAGCACTCAGGAACTCCCATATTTTCCCTAGGAAACACAAGAAGTGCTTTCATTGCTCCATCGAACAGAGAGCCTCCTTGAGACTGTGACGATATGGGTGTGGTCGTTGATAGATAAATATAAAACCATAAGGTTTGTGAGGAGAATTTTTGCAGCACGGTCTCTTTTATAATCGCCCTAATCAATACTATCATAATAATTATCAATGCTGTTGCCTGGTGGTTCCGTATATTCCAATTAAATCGAATACAGAACGTAGGGTCTAGCTACCAGATGAAATATTGTTTCTCTCGTTAATCCGTCGACGAACTGGTGCCAATAGGCGCGTTTTATAGCTTTCATCAAGATTTTTTTTGCGTTTCCAACGTCGCGTATATTCGAAAAAATTTGGGCGATCCAAGGTTGAAAAGTTCATATAGGATCTTTTCTAACACAATTCTGAGTACTCCCTGCCTATTACGGAGTGCGAGACCATCCACCACGGTTGTTCGCACCGCGTACTCGTTTCGTCTAAACTTTAATCGCAGTGTACAGAATCAAGCCAGACACACCTTGTACGCTTTCACCGCAGGAACTTTTTGTTTTGGTTCATTTGTTGCGGTTCCGACAGCTTGAAGTAACAAGTTACTTTACGCTTGTTCGGATATGCCGTAGACTCAGGTGATTCGCATTTCTAATGCCAAAAGATCTTGACTCCTACGGTAGGAGACAAAAAGTTAAGTCGCCGCACAGAGAAGTAACTGGGGTCGAATCCTGGCCAAAACTATTTATTGAGGCTATTGCTGTTATTATGCCTTAATATGAACTAAATATAGAAAATAACTAGTTTTTGGGACAATTTGGCATCTATCCACCTACCAGTGCAGAGGTAATTTTTCTAGATCCTTTCGAATACTAGAATTTTTATCGAGGTGATCTTTGTGAATGCATTGGTTTTTCCCGATGCAGAAGAGATTGAATGTTTTTCGGATAGCCAGAATCTTGTTTTGTAATGTCGTTTCAGCATCTTTGCCGGATCTTGCCGTATAATGTAACTTTTTTATCATTCAAATTTGGAATAAAATGTTTAAAAAGGGTGTTTCTAAAGTTGGTCCAATATACAGAAACACTACTATTTTGGGTTATTTTTAAGCTGAGATTACCCAAATAGTTGTGTGAAATTACGTTTGTTATAATATTGTCTTATTTAATACAGTCATCATCATTAGAAAGCGATTTTGCTGGATATATAATAAAAAATGAATAAAAACCCCTTAAAATAGTACCGATTTGCATCCATGCAAAAAATCTTTAGCAGTTTTTGGCGAACTCTTTACTTTGCCACAATATGCAGTATGCTTTTGGGTATCTAAAAAAAATATAACTAAATAAAAAATCGAAAAAGAAAAATTTTTGGTTATTGGCCAAGAATTTGTTCTAGTTACTCCTCTGTGCGCCGGTAAGCTCTAAACTTGCATATATGATCCTTCCACACTTTTCTAAACTTTCTCCCTTTAACTCCTTGCTCTCCCTTGAGTACTATGGCTCTTAATATTGAAAAATATACTTCACCTTCCAGTCCCTTGCTAATTAAATGCCGTAACAACTGTTGACAAAAAGCACTTATTAATTCATAAAAACGCTACTCCATAGTGTTTTCTCGGCCATTGTAAATAATGTTAAAATTGTAGAAGATCTACGTCAGAATTTAACAAGGTTTTACAAAATGCAAATGCATTGTGCAAAATCTAGGAAAATAATAGGGCCGGAATTTTTGAATTTTGGGATTTCCAATGTGGAATTTCTGAGTTCAGGGCCAAATTACTTCAGTTTTGTAACAGCACCCATCAAGGGCCACTGTCAGACCTTTATGAGGAAGCTTAGGAGAGGAAATGATGCTCTTCTTTCGAAAATTTATAAATATATTAGAAGAATCTCGCTCTTTAGTGAACAAGGGAGCGTAGAAGTTAGTCGTGGCTGGTGGCATAGCCCTTTTTAGCATTCCTTCTCGGAGCGTTCCTTGAAATAATGCTTCAGTTTTTCCCCATATAATTTATATGCGGGTTTGTCGATAGTTCATGCGGAGCCTATCCACAGAAATCACTCTTCTCATTATTCTCTCCGCATTTTCCACACCATGCCTTGTTTCTAAAATGGGCAACTCTATGGCCCCATTGATTGCAACTACGGCAGTTCAGGCCTCTTGGCACAAAAAGGTGAGCAGCTAGACGAGTTCCGTTCAAAAGAACAAAGTTTAGAAGAACAGATCCGGCGAAAGGTTCGAAATGAGGCTCATGGAAAATAAGTTTTTTTTCTTATACTCGCAGATATTCTCTGAACGCAATTACCAGAATGTTCACTGGCTTAAGCAGAGGGTTCTGGAAGGAATCATATTTCGCAATTAAATGCCTCTCGGAGAATATATCATTAATCTCTACTTCTCGGGCGGGTGCATAGACAAAATACTTCTTCGTGCACGCCCGGGTCTTGTTTAGTGAAACATTTGTAGTATCAGTAATCAGCAAACATATTTTCGTTGAACCGTTGATCATACAGCCCATTAACAATGGGCGTTTCCAAATGGCCAAAAATGTTCCGCCGGCCCTGATTCCTCTGAATGTAGTACAGTGGATACCCGCTTTTATCAGCACCTTGGTGAATGTTGGGCTGACAAAACAGGGAGATTGATAAAATTGGGACATATATTTTTCTTTCTTTTAAAAAAAATCGAAGCTCTTAAATTATTCTTCGGGGTCAAACAGTGCAAAATTTTTTAAAAAATTAAAATTTTTTATTTTTGCATATTTCGGATCTCTAAGATAAGAAAAATATGCTCAAGAAAGGATTTACTCGAATTTAAGTTGGTTCATCTGCTAGGGCCCATCAAACTACCAACTATCAATGTTCATACGAAGCTGATAAAATCGGGTTAAATAACTGATAAAATCGGGGGCAGATAAAATCGGGGGCTGATGAAATCGGAGGCTGATAAAATCGGGTCTTCACTGTATTCAACTAAAACCAACAATTTTCTTGAAGAAAACCTTATGCGAAGTATATGACACATAACTTGTACTGAGTTAGTTGTTGATTATATCATATTCCATTGTTCAACTGGTCAGTTAGACACCTAATCGAATCTTTAGAACATCTTGTTTACGCATCAGCAAACTGCCACCAGACATAAAAATGGACATGTAAAATATTCTCCAAGCCAGCACTTCCTATAGCAAAGCACCGTTAAAAGTATAGCAATACTAGTGCATTGTTCTGCTCCCGGAAAATACAACAAGACAAGCAAATATACATCATCAGCATTTGAGAGACACGAGATGATTCGTATTTTCCTTTTGCCGGCTCCTGTCTTGGCGGAAGGCAACCCAATAAAAAAAAACTATCTCCCCTGATGTTTGGACCCAGTTATGTAGAGTGTCACCCATACTACCTAGAAGAAAGTGGATACCACCGTGACCGTTGCGTCCTCAGACAGACTGTACGCCACAGCACAAAAACAGCAATCTATTGTGTCCTGTTGCATTAAATACGCAGCGTCGCACGCCTCTGTATTCTTCAGGCTGCCTGCCACCACAAGAAAGAATCCAGCAGACGAAGAGCGCAATTTAACTGTCACTTGCAATCAAAATGCAATTTTCATATCTCGCTTGGTGCATCTCACCGAAGTGGGACCTACTGTGCAGTGCGTCTTCAGCTGCAGTTGAGGAAATTCTAGGTGAAATTGGGACAGATATTTTCTGTTTTATATAGCCGGTCTTCTCAACCATTATTGTTGGCTTATACTGACATCGTTTGACCGCATTATATTGGAGCGGTTTGACCGATGTACTGATACTGTCTTTTCCGTAACTGGCAATATCAGCGTTCGATACCAACTGGAGACATATATCTGACACCCCAATGAAGAGCTCATTTGGCAATTTCCTGACAATCATTCTTCAAAACCCTTTCAAGGATGCACAAGCTGGTGATTTTTATAATCCTTTTTCGCGTCATTCTACTGCTTAACCTGCTTACAGAACTAGAGCTTTCACTGTTAGTTGAATTGCTGCAATCAATCAATAAGTGAGAAATTTTTCTGCAGCTCATTTGAACGGAATTCTTCGAGAGTGCCGATAATCAGATCCAGAGAAGAACGTGAGGCAAATCATCATTCATATTGAATAAATTTTTCCATTCAGGGTGGAAAACAACGTCGTCCTTCACAAGGAAAATATTTCGCATACAGATACCTTTTAAAGTTAAAATTCCACATCCGATGCGCATCACCGCGCTGCAAACTTTGAGTCCTGCAGTAATGCAGTGTCCAGCATTCCACAGTCGCTTGGCTGCTTGCTGGGGAGGGAACAACTAGTCGCCCAGCGGCCAGTTTCTGTGTAGTGCACTGTCGGTTGAGTTGCAGCGTAGATGTACACTCCTCAATCTTCCGGTGGTAGTTCACCATACTCTGTCTGTCTGGCCGTCCCATGGAAAAGGAAGCCGAAGTAGTAGCAAACGGAAGCCTATAACGTTTTCCCCTTCCGGAGCCTTTTTAAGCACAAAGGCAAAAGGGTATTATGTTGCATATTTTGCGTGGCATGCATTTTTCATGCCAGCTTGGCCAGTGATCAAATATGAACGGGGCTGCAAGTGCACCGAACGTGGTCTGGTGAAATGAAATATTTGCATCGGTAGAATAGCTGAATAAAACCGCACCCCTCAAGGTTGTTGTTGAGAGTTTTCCAGCAGTAACCATTTGAAACGCACACGCAATTCATGCATGTTTGTTTTAATAAAGTTAGTGCTTGTTGCATGTTTTATATGATTTTATTCAAATGCTTACTGTGAGTGTCAGTAAGCATGAGCGAACACCCCTAGCTGCTGTTATGTTATTTAACTGAAGCAGCTGGAATAACGGGGCTATATAAATGATGATCAACTCCTAATGATACCAAGGTGTTTCTCGGAGTAATGGAATTTTCGTATTTGCTATTATCTAAATAGAGTGGTTCGGAGAACAAGTCAAAAGTTAATGCAATCAGCCAATGTTTATTTTTAAACAAATCAGAACGAGTTATGAACTGAAATGTCAACAAAATACATACCGCCATTCGTTCGGTAGCTCTCGGACCGATTCGATCGATCTTTCCAGTCCGTGCAGTACAACATTAAAAAGAATAGTGCTAATCCGCTGCCAAGGTTATCTTGCGCATTCTCCGCCTCGTCGAGGTTTCAGTATTTTTTGTCTTCCTTTGTGTTTCTGCGCGTTTAACGTTATCAAGCCAGTGCGTAGTGAAGCAGTGTCTTTTTTTTCTAGTAAGCCGTCTGGATACCGCTACACTTCTCATTCTTGACTATAATCCCAGCTTGCAATAGGCCCATTCAAAAATGACTTCCCCTGATAATGATGGATGGATGTGCCATTTGTGATCTCCTTCCGGACCAAAGGCAAGAAATGTTTGAATCTATTGATTCAGATTTTTCAAGTTTTGACAGAGCGAAATTCAGGCAACGCATTGCAATTGAAATTTGTATGGGAGTTCGAATTGTAAAACCAATTTTTTGCATTTTCTAGAGACTAAAAATTTACCTGAAAAATGATACTTACAATGTATGGTGCTAAAATGTCCGTGAAAAAGGTTATAGATGTTCAAGTTCCGATGGCTTCAATTAAATGCTAAATCTCGTTTTTTGACAACACTGCCAATAATGTACCAATGGAAGTTCTAATTTGAGCGATTCTCTGTGTTTTGCCACTATCAAAAACATCGAGAAGCATCAAGTTCTAAATGTTCTCAATCGATATAATACCCGAAGAAAGCAATAAGAGTTATAAGAAATGGATCATCACACTGTTAGTACCAATTCAAGGGAATTTGAAATCAAAATATTTTTCTACGAAATGTAAAACCCATATTTTGAATTTCATAATTCAAACTAGATAAACTATAAGAAAGAATTTGAAATTATGTTGTCGATGTGTACTATTATCTACACTGAAATATTAAACCAAACATAGGCACAAATTTTACTTTTCGTGAACAAATTTTTTGTATTATATTCCTATAATAGACAATCAAATTTACCTTAATCGATTAAGGGGATGAAACTACCCAAATCTTTTCAAAAATCAATCCAATTTTTTTTTTGAAAATCGGGCTTCTTCTTTTAATGGTTCATGCATTTAATGGCCCTTGCATGTATGCTAACTAGTGATGTCTCAGGATAACTGACGACTGCAAGATTTTCAGTGGAAATCTACCGCGAAGAGAAATTTTAGAAGATCGTCTTTAGAACTGTCATATTGTGTTATTAATTGAATTTTTCCATGAGATCAAAATCATATCTAAATATACGCCAGAAACAACGTTTCGCGTTGTTGTATTGTCCAAAAAAATTACGTAGGTTCTGGGTTGAGTGGTCGCCTAAAGAGTAGTTACCTCATTAGTGTACTAGCTTTGAATTGTCTGCATAAATACATCTAGTTGAATCGACTAGTATGTTGAACACAACTCTCTTTAAATTTTATTTACAATTAGTGATATGAGAATAACAAAAAAATCAAAGTCTAGGTAGACTTTTGCAAAAACCCACCCTCTCCCTTCGTAGACAAACGTAGACTTCTGCTAGACCGCCCCCCTGCTCGTTCCCCTATCAGTTTACGTGGTTTATGAACGGCCCCTCTCCCCACATTACACACTAACGTTCCGTAAACCTCCCCCACATTACACGCCACCCTTCCCTAAACACCCTTCCCTCTCAAGTCCCCGCCATCAAGTCGCCCCACTCAAAGTCTCTCAACAGATCCTCCTCAAACGACTACCTCATGCACCCTCTTCAGACCCACCCCTCTCTCATCTCAATCACCTACCACTAGTAGACATACCAAGGTAGGCTGTGGGGGGTTTCCTTGTGGATTATTCGTCCCCTGATTAAGCTAATTAAATATCATAGGACCTGCCGGACTCCTGGGTCCGTCGCTGGTTTCAAGTGTTTCAGCGTTGACACATAGCATGTCAAGTTCGTGGCTGTTGATCCATTGTATGTATGTGCAAATCATACTGAATAGGGGAGCCCGAAACTATTCGGACCTACCTAAGCAAATCGCCCTTTTGGGTTGATAGATGTAAAAAAATAATCGGTCAAATGTCCTAATTGTTAGTTTGAAACATAAGCTTCATTTTGGTGCCATAAAAGTTCATTTGCACCACTCCATGGCAGCACTAGGTGGCGATTTGCAAAACACTACGTTTTTCCATCCTTTTACAATGTAGGGGTAATTCGGACCTCCCTACGGGTCAATTCAGACCGTCAGTTTTTTTAGTTTTTTTTACAATGTAATTTATTTACCTATGAAATATTTACTACACAGCAAAAAAAATCATGTAACTTTACGTCTTGCCAGATGCACAAAATGTGAGATGTTCGGCTTTTTCTAGGTCATTTAGTCTGAGTTTTACATCTAAAGAGTCACAATATTCAATTTTTCATTTCATAGCATGTAAAATTATATTATCGGACAGAAAAATACGTCGCTGCGTTGTTTACGTCAAATGTATTCATTTTTTCTAAGAGTGTAGAGAAACTCCTTAAGAAGTAAAAAAAAATAAATAAATTCCGTTACAAAAACTTAATCTGGTTAGTCACAGCTGTCGATTGGCGTACCGTGTATTTTCTTTGCTGTGCCGTGTGCAATCGCCTGCGTAGTCACAAGCCGCTGAACGGTGTTTGATAGAATAGGGGGTTCGAATAGCCCCGTACGCTCATTTCGCACAAAAGCGATGCGCATTTTGAAAATATCTGTGTTTTCTCCCAAACAAAAATCATTCCATAAAAGAAGAGCCTCAAGCTTTCTAAAATGCATACCTATATTTTTTCACTTTTATTTGTTGCTTTAATCACCGTTTTCGCATTATAGTGATTTTTTTTTTGATTATGGCAAAAAAAATGAAACACGTTGTATCTTCTTTCCAAAAACACACAAATAATTAGATTCTGCTGTCAAAATTAACGTTTAAGAATAGCGGTTCCACGAATATGTACGACAGTCAGAAAGTCTTACGATTTTCTGAGAAATCGAGGGGTCCATTTTACCTCCACTGTCTTAATAGCCCCGGGTCCCCCTATGTAATATACATTTCCACCACTATATTGAACACTACCAGCTATTGAATCGTAGCTTGGACAAATGAGAAAGGCTCAATTGCACCACTAGGTGGATTGAAACAGGTGTTCCTATGCAAATTTAAAATTCTATGTGCTACGGCGGGTCATAACCAATCGACCCCAAATTTTGCACAATTCTTTGTGACACTAAATGGAACCAAAAAATCTTTGTGCTGAATAAACGATCATTTTGCCTCACAACAACAAACACAGAAATGTCAGCACCTGTGTCGATGAGATATTGTTGGGAGGTTTGCTGATCGTGGACTCTGAATATTTCGGTTTTTTATTCAGTTCGAGGTTGGTTATTTTAAATGATTTATTGGTTCGGGCAAGAGCTCGGATATTAGTTTTTTTCAGGGCGTATGTACACGTCTTAAAAATGCAAGAAAAGCTGGGATTGTCGTTCTTCTGTTTCTCGCACTTCTTTGCTAGCGCTCCATGACGGTAATGGAATCAGCAAATCCAGTGACGAAGTGCTCTTGGTCGCAATAACTCACGTCGTCCTGGTGAACGTTGTCGGTGGCGACTTTCTGAACGTTCTCGGTTCTGGGAATTTCCGGAGAAGACTTCCTTCAGTCAGGGGAAAGGGCTTCGATGCGTTGCTCCAAACTTGAAATGTAGGTTGCCTCGGAAGATTTTATCGCTGCAACTTCGTTGTGTGGGGCCTCCATAATTTTATCGGCGACCCTCGCTTGCTCATCAAGCAGAGCGGATGGTAAAGCGCGTAGCAGAACACTCGGTTTTTGGCCACCCAGTGTCATTCTAGATAACAAACTAGAAAAGCGTTGCATTTCCGATGGCCGAAAATGGTGGCTGCCTTGAGCAGTTCATAGCGATCGCTGTTCACTGATTCGTTGCATTTAGTAATGGCGGGTGGGACGAATTTTGCACGAGGTCCAAGTGCAACGATAACTGCGTAAAACTTTTGCCTGTCGTGTTTTATTAGGTTTACACTGAATGCAGCTTCCAGGTAGATAAACCACATTGTAGACTCAAGCATTTACTGGTAGTTTTATAATAGTATATGGTCAGTTTTACTATTTATTGAAAAAGATTTTCTCTACCATGACTCTGTGGTCATGATTACCATGTTATTCTTTTCGGTGTAGTATGTCCGATGCTCTTGTCTCTCCAATTTTCTTGTCTTTCCAATGGGTAGTCATTTTTATTGTCTCTTCAATGGGTAGTCTGAATACCGTCTCGTTATCTGTTTCGGGAACTATTTTCTATCGATTTTCCCCTTGTTTCTAGATATCTAAAAACCAAACAGCTGCTATGATAGCATCCGAGTACCATTGGTCAACCAGAATCAATTCAAACAACAGTTATGAAGTTCAAAACATTCCACTGCCGTTTAGTAAAGATAAGAATTAGTGAACCTGCAAAAAAATTCTCTCCGCTTCAGTGATTAATGGAAAAACTAAGCATTCAGATTCAGACAAGCGAAACAGATTGAAGCGTTCAGTCGCTAACGATAGAAAAACCAATATACTATATGGAGCATATTTTAAATCGCTAGCAGTGTCATAGTCATATATAAATTTACAACGTGAATTACTGGTGAATAGTTTTGCTTGCAAACGTTTAATTGAAGAAACATATTATAGCATAATAGGCTGGCTAATAATTCTCGTTAAAATATGCACACTTAGAAAAATCGTATAAATTTGCGTCCCTGGCACATCTGCTGACATCCGTGCATAATTTTTGATACGTTTGATTTATATGATGTTCAAATCACTTAACTTTACTTTACTCTGGCATTTGTTTTAAATATTGATAAATGTAAATTTATTGTAAGTACATCTTTCGTGTAAAATCAAATGGATCCCGGTTATTTCCCGTCATTTCATTAAATACGGTTTGTTAAATTGTTTCATGTTTGGAATTACGTCAAAGATAAAATAACTTTTTTTTGTCTGTAAGCCTCAGCATAAAAAAGTTAAAAACATGATTATGTTCCACGAAACCAGCCAATTTAATATTTCATCGGTGAGATGGTGAAAACTGAAAAAAAAACAAATAAATATAAAGGAGATGAGTTTGTTTTTACCTGGCGCTGTTCAACATTTTGTTTTTGCATGTCGCCCTCTCTTGTTGATTTTGGTTCGATGCCGGAGCATGGTAGGTTCGTTTGAAAACGTTTTTTTATGGAATTTGATCATCATTTTTTATGGAACTTGATCCATCAGCGATAACCGCATCGTGAATTGCCAGGAATGAAAAGTTCCGTTGTCGTAGTTACACGCCAAATTATTGGACTTTTAGTAAAGTAAAAACAGCATATCCAGCGCTCGCTTGCAGGTTCAAATTTATGCGAACGTCAGGTAGATTGTGTTAAGTGTTAAAAAGCTAAAGTACCAAGCGCCTGCACCGGGCGTTAATTCAACGAGAGCTCTAGGTAGGATGGCACATTTAAATGCAGAAGGTAAATTAAATATTTAATTGAAATCAATTATTAAGCTTGTTTGAAAACTCTCGAGTGGTTACAGCAGTTGTAACGAAAACAGAAATTGTTGTTTCTCGAGCTGATTTATCAACAATCTAATATTTATAAATTCAATGTTTCCGGATGAAAAACCCTCCCGCTCAAGCACTCTCATCTACAACCACAAATCAAACCAACTACCTTTCAATTCTGCGTTTAAAATTCTGGCCTGCATTCGGGCTAAAGTTCACCCGTCAGCAAAAGACAGCAGTAGTTCATCGGACGGTGGCAAAATTATGTGTTCTTCTTCGGTTCGTGAGAAACCATTATATTCGCTCCATATAGACGTGAATGGAATAATTCACTGTGTCATAATAACTGTCGAAACTCCATTCGCATGTCTTACTTTGCCTGGATCCCGGCTTCTGTCTGCAGCTGCAGAAGCACTTTCGACCGGTTTCGGTGCATGTTCCAATTCCCAAACCCCCCCAAGGGACGCACCAGTACTTTGAAAGACCAAACCGACCGAGTGGCGAGCATTCTCCTTCGTGGCAGCATCCGGACCCGTGGCAAGAGCTGCTAGCCGCCACGGCCGGTTACATCATTCTAAATGAAATATTGTGAATATTCAACGTTCAAAAGTGGCTTCCGAACGTGCCGGTGGGGATGGTCACCGAGGCATCCCATACCGGACCGATACCGAGACCAATGTGATTCTATCCTTGCTGCGGATGCTTGAGTGCCTTCTATAGCAAAAACTTTGAAGCATGTTTGTTCTGCGGACCTTTCCATTCTGATCAACCCTACGAAATCCTTTTATAGTTTCCCCTCCCACCCGCTGGACGAAGTAACCATTCAGGAAAAAGCTCGTAAAAGCACAAGAGTAAAAATGAACGAGAAAACTCCCCGGGGTGAAATTGTCGAGCGCAGACAGCTGCATCGGCGAGTTTTTAATCGGCACATCCTTTGTATCCGTGACACGCGACGACGACGACGACGACGACGATGACGACGATGGACGGCAAAGGCGACGGTTCTCGAGCTCAGAAGAATGGCGGAATCTGCACTAGCTGAATGGATGCGACCGTTACTCGAAAGTTGGACCCGGATTCGCTGGGATTTGCAAGACAATTTGTGGACTAATTTCCCATGGACCGGGATTCTGTGGCGTTGGTGGTACGCTGATTGCACATTTCCCTAGCGAAATTTAGCGATTGACTGGCATTGATTCGTTGAACGGACGATGGATTTTAATGTCTTCGGTGCCAGGTCAGCGGTAAAATATTTGCAGCCGCGAGTTACAATGCCACACGCGATTCAAATCGTTGATTGTAAAGTTATTATGCAATATACGACAGAACATTTTGAGACTCTCCCTAATACCATCATAGAAACGAAACCAGCCTACCTTTTTGTTCGAAACTTGCTTTCAAATGTCATTTGATGCTTACAAACAATGAGTTGCATTGATTACTTAGTAGTTCTCCAGCAACATGTACGACAAAGTTATAATTATTTAATTGCTACACGTTCAAAAAATGTTTTGACTTCTATTTGATGTTCGCTAATTCCTCGGAAATATTGAAGGAAGTGAAAACCATAAGAACATCAACATGGATCAGATTCATTAAAATGACAGCGATTCGAACCCCCATCAGAACTGTAGGAAAAGCACGAAGGTGGCAACTGCATTCGAAAAAAATCTGTTTTAATCCACCTAGTGATGCAATTCAGCCTTTCTCATTCATCCAAACATTGATTCCATGGATTGCAAGGGTCAATCTAAAGTTGACAAAAAGCACAAAAGACTAAAGATTAAATAAATAATGTACTACATACTGTTTAAACTAATCCAACTGCTTACACAAGTAAAGTGCGACCTCATCGTTCATGGAATTATATAGAGGTGTCTACTTACTACGCGCGTAGATAGTGGCTAGATAAAAACAAGAACGAGGACACAAACAGCAAAAATATAAAAAAAAACCTATTTTAATCCACCTAGCGGTGCAATTGTGCCTTTCTCAATCATGAATCACGAGAATGTGTGCGTTGTTTATATTCATTAAAAGCTTTAATTGCATATATTACATTTTATTATTATACATCACATGACAACTATATACAAATCATTATTCGAGTTCTAAAATTTTGAAAAAGAAAAAACAGCCACGGTAATATTGAACTGAAAAAAGGTGCAAAATCGGCAAAGTCTCAAAAAGTCGATTTTTATAAAAAAAAATTTTTCGAGATAACATAAAATCTCGACGTTTCATGCATTTTAAAGATGTTTGGCATCAAAAATACGAATTCGATTTCTGAAATTTCATGGGGTCCCCCCTTTGAAAAAAAAAATTTGAGTTCCGGCTTATATGGGAATTTCATATGTGACCGGACGGTTTAGTCTATATTTCCGGAACCATATAAGCGATCCGTACGAGATTTTATAGACATCTATGGGGATATTATAGCTATCATTTGGGACTAAGTTTGTGAAAATTGGCCCAACCATTTCCGGGAAACTGATGTGAGTTCGTAAATTTTGAAAGATGGCCGCTTTTCCCGGGCACTTCCGGAACCGTCTATGGTGGTTAATGTAGTCAACGAAAGTTTGGTTGGCCGTCGGTGACCTAGAACAGCAAATTTAAGTTGTTTGAGAGACATTTTAGCGAAATTTTTACCTTTTTTGCTTTCATCGGAGTATCGGTTTGAATCACAATTTGCTATGTGATCGCACGCCACAACCTGTAACTCCGGAACCGGAAGTCGGATCGGGATGAAATTAAATAGCCATTTACGGGGACGCAATACCTTTCATTTGAGGCCAAGTTTAGTCGAATCGGTCCAGCCATCTCCGAGAAACCGATGTGACTGTTATTCTGAATTTAGATACTTCCGCCGGGGCTTCCGGAACCGAGGATGGTGGCCAATGTGGCCAAATAGACTTTGAATGGATGTTAGTGACCTAATACTACAAATCGAAGCAGTTGTGGTCATATTTTGGAAAAATTTTCACCTTTATACATTCATTGCAGAATTTATTAAAATCGACATTTTCTGCGTGTTCGTACTTATCACCCTGCAATTCCGGAACCGGAAGTCGGATCCATTAGAAATTCAATAGCAGCCTATGGGAACGTTGCACCTTTCATTTGAGACTAAGTTTGTAAAAATCGGTTCAGCCATCTCTGAGAAAAATGAGTGACATTTTTGGTCACATACACACACACATACACACACATACATACACACATACATACACACACAGACATTTGCCGAACTCGACGAACTGAATCGAATGGTATATGTCACTCGGCCCTCCGGGCCTCCGTTAAAAAGTCGGTTTTCAGAGCAATTGCAATACCTTTCTATTGAGAACGGCAAAACTTTAACGGAGCAAGTGTGGTGAATCCCTTCGCCAATGGTGGGCTACCGAGAACGCCGACCCAGCAAACCAAGTGTAACAGCACATGTAGCCGCAGCATCAGCAGCACCGAGGGCACCCCAGGGAGGCCATATTGAGGACGAACGACGAAAAAGCAATGGCTCGCCACGGAAACGAAACCCGCTCATAAATTCATGAAAAACGATCACGATTTCGTGAACTGAACGATTTACGAAAACTGTGACCAAGCTCCTGAAACTATGAACAATAAACCTTCTTATTCATGAAACTATTTGATTCCAAGAAACTAGCTCGCCCCAATACAATGTATTATACATGGCGTTTCAGTCGAATGTTTGGTTGGGTAACTGTTGTTGTGCTCTGGATATGTTTAGTTTTTGTTTTGATTCTTGTTCATAATACGAGAATAATGTTCATGATTTCAGGAGCTCCTTCCGATTTTTAAGATTTCTCATCACGTAACCTTGCTCTTTTATTCATGAAATTGCAATCGAATTTTTCTGTCAGACTAGCGGTATTCATGTAAATGATTTCAGGATCTTAGTCGCTATTTTCCTAATTTTTATTCACGCCATCGTGATATTTAAGTTATGAGCAGAGTGATTCATGTTTGTGATTTCAGGAATATAGTCATAACTTTTGATATTTTAATAACGAGTAATGTGATTTTTGTTCATGATTTCTGGTACTTTTTCATGATTTTCATAATCTTTATACACGTTGTCAATCACAAGTATAAATTTATGTTTATTTATGTTCATGATTTCAGGATCTTAGTTACCATTTTTGGAATTTTTTTCACGATTTGTGTGATTTATGTTCATAATTTCAGAATCTTAGTCACGATGTTCGTGATTTCTGTTCTCGTTATCGTAATATTTTATTCTCGAGCTTACTTTCGAATTAGACACGTTGAGTAATGTGACTCATGTGCATGATATCAGCGGTTTTATCATGCTATTCGTAATTTCTCTTCGCCTTTTCGTGATTTGGTTACTATCGGATTTTTTACTCAGAGTAACGTGACAATATGAACTTGATCATAAAAGTGTGACTGATTCGCGGTATCTTGTTCTGTGAACTATGTAACGAACGCGATTAGCGGTGCTCCGCGCAGTTTTCGTTTTTGTATTTCTACTGCTCGTACCTTTTACTGGTCGCTAGCAGGCATGAAAAAGTGCATGGAACAAAATAATTCCGCAAATACCGCAAATTTTGTGAAATAGTTCACGTTAAAATTACATTATCATATTGAATGAAATTGAAAATGATTAGGGATATTTTCTAAATATCACAAGAACGCAAAATAGATCGTAAATCATGCAATAGCAATCGTAAACCAGTTCACAAATCCATGAATGATATTTCATGTTTTCTCTGTTCCATTTGACGAGCACGAATGGTCTGATGTGGCTATTGTACTAGGAATCATGAACTAGTTCACGAATACATGAACATTATTTCATGGTTTTGTGAAATATTTCACGGTGACGGATTTTGTTTCGTGGCTAATATATTATAAATCATGAGCCAGTTGACGAATACATAAATAATATTTGATGAATTTTTGAAATATTTCACGAGTACGAAACTTAATTCGTGACTATTATAATAGGATTCACGAACAAGCTCTAATTTAGTATAAGAGATGTCCAGCCAAAGCCGAAGTTCACGAATACATGAATAATATTTTATGATTTTGTGAATTATTTCACAGGCACGCATGATCACTCGTGACTATTATACTAGGAATCATGAACCAGCTCACGAATACATAAATAATATTTCATAATTTTGTGGACTATTCCACGAGTACGAATATTGGTTCGTAACTAATATTTTAGGCATCATGGATTAGTTCATGTGGATTGAATGGATTCATGAATACAATTCCCCGGAGGGGGGGGGGGGCGTAGCGTAGTTGGTAAATCGATTGCCTTGTACGCAGCGCACCTGGGTTCGAGTCCCGACCCCGCACATAGGGTTAGAAATTTTTCATAAGAGATTTTTCTAACTCGAAGAGGCGAATGACCTTGAGGTTAAAACCTCTATAATCGAAATAAAAAAAATACAATTCCGAGTTCCATGAAATATTCTACGAGAAAATATCCAGAATGTTTTGTTTTTATGAACTAATGTTCACAAATCTATGAATAACATTATGAATTCATGATTAATGTTCATAAAGTTGTGAACTAGGTCACGTGCATAAAATCGATTTTACAATAACATGGTGGAAACCGTGACTGAAATTCACAAAACAAAAACAATTATTTCCACTAATAAAAGCGTTATGCAGGCGTTACTGAAGGGAATTGAACATAATTATAAAATACATGATTTTTGTTCATGGTCCTGTTTTCGTAACATGGAAACGTGATTGATCCCCAATTCATGGAACTTTATTCACGATTTTGTAAACATTTTTTTTCCGTTATAGCTAGGGTTACAGGTGTGCAGGCTTGCACAAGAACGGTACTGCTCATTATCCTATTCCTGTGCACTGGCTCATAATGTGTCAGAGCTAGTTTCATTGAGCTAGTGCTTGTGCTGGTTTCCGATGAGCTAGAGTTAGCAAGTAGCACGAGCACCGATGAGCGAGAGCTCTCACTAGCACGGTGATAGCTAGCACGCTGCACGGAGCTATAGCTCAGCGAAGCGAAGTAGAATAAAAAACAACGCGTTAATGTGAGTAATGATGCCTGCATCGTTTTATCAGTAACCTGTCGCACATTTACCAACGCATATTTCTTGCTTTGCCATATTCTTTCGTTTCATAGCTTACACTACTGCACCGTTCCAGCTTATCGGACAAGCTTACTGTGCCAGATCATTGAGTTAACTCGTGCTATCTCACTGAGCTAGATCACCGAGCTTTCTCGTGCCAGCTAACCGAGCTACCTTATGGTGCTAGCTCATCGTGCTAACTCTTCGAATCCTACAGCTCGAGCACAAAGGTTACCTAGCACGAGTGTCAGTGCTTATTGCTTTTGGTTCGTTCAAAGCGGCTGCTCAGCTCGTGTTAGGCTCTCGTGCTGTGCTTCATGCATCCCTGCAGGTGTGCACGCCAAAAGCAAACATAGCACAACAAGACCAGCACTCTGGGTTGCCTAAAGTGACGATGCTCTACGAATTCATGAAAAGCAAGGGCAAGTGTACGGACAGGTCAGGGATCTAGTGATTAGCATCAAATCCACCGTAGCACAGCCGCCGAATGCGAACAGATGGCGTTACTAGAGCGTGCTGAAAACGCCGAAAAGACGTTGAAGACCACGAAGATAGCGAAAGCAGATGCCTATGAGACGCCGAAGGGCGACCAGTACTCCCGGAGGAACCGAAGAATCCCACGAAGGTCGGTAAAGAACAGCGAAACAGCCGACAATTGCAGAGTGAATGGTGAACCGCAGTAACCGCAGAAGAGAGGAGGAAAAACTGAAAGAAAACGAGGAAAGAAGAAAAAGGAGAAAGAAGTTCTTTGGCCACGCCAACAGCAGCATAAGGGAGACGCTCTAATCGTCAAAGCAAATGACGGCGTGGCGTACGCTGGGTTCCTCGAAAGTGTGAGAGAGGATCCCAAGCTGAAGGAGCTGGGGAAGAACGTAGAAAGAACCAGGCGTACTAAAAAAGGCGAAATGCTGTTCGAGCTGAAGAAAGATTCATTGATCAAAAGTTCGGCCCATCGGGAACTCGTGGTAGAAGTGGTGGAAGGAGAAGCGAATGTGAGAGCTTTAGTTTAGGAAGCAGTAGTCGAGTGCAGGAATCTGGACGAGATCACAACGGAAGACGAAATGAGCCCGGTAATAGAGCAATGTAACCTGGAGAAGGAGCAGATATCAATCAGGTTGAGGAAGGCGCACAGCCAGCAGTGATACGCTTATCCCAAGCCGTAGCCAATCAACTCATGCTGACCGGTAAGATCAAAGTCGGATGATCGATGTGCTCGTTACGATTGATCCTTGGAGCTACTAAACCAACAGGCAAGAAACTGAAGAGACCCGAAGAGATCTGACCTGTGCAGAAAATGTGGGGAGAAGGTACACATGGCTACAGGCTGCACAAAGCAACCGATGTGCTTGCTTTGCACAAATGTGGGAGAAAAAGACCACATGACTGGGACTTCTTATGACCAGAGTTCAATAAGATGAAGGCAGGCTAATAATGATGGAGGTAACCCAGCTTAATCTCAGTCATTGTGACATTACACAGCAACTGTTGTGGCAGTTAGCAACAGAAACGAAGTGCAACGTTGCAATTATTGCAGAACCGTATCGTATGCCACCCGGTAACTAGTTGGTGGATAATGCAGGGATGGCGGCAATCCAAGTGATGGGTATTTTCTCTGTCCAAGAGGTGGTGGATAGCACACACGAAGACTTCGTGATCGCCAGAATCAACGGCGTATTCGTATGTATCTGTTATGCTACCTTACGGTGGACACCAGAGTAGTACCACTTGGTGCAGGACGCACTAACTGACTCGTTAGTTGGACGAATGCCGGTTGTTATAGGAGTAGATTTTAACGCATGAACCGTGCGTGCGATAGCAGGCTGACCAACGCAAGAGGTGTTAGCTTTTTGGAAGACCTGGCGAAGCTGGATGTAAGTCTGTGCAATGGCGGTTCCGCTAGCACATTCTGTAGAGACGGTCGGGAATCCATCATCGACGTAAAATTCTGTAGTCAGTCGCTGATGGATAACATGCATTGGCGAGTTAGTACGCAGTACACACATTGCGACTGCGACAAGGACCATTTTGTGCAAGTACTTCGTGCTGACAGCGTCACTCCAATTCCGAGCGCCCATGAGCTGTATCGAGGGCATGTGATGTAACGATGCCGAGGAAAATGGAGTCGAGGAACCTCCGGCGTCCGGCGTACTGATGGAACGAAAGCTCAGTATCTTCCGGGCTGCCTGCCTAAAAGCCAGAAGACGCGTTCAGAGAGCAAGATTTGAGGAGTTCAGAGAAGATTGTAAGGTAACAGGGCTGCGAGATAGTACTAAGCAAGTCCACCTGCAACAAGAAGCTGTGCAGTTGATGTTATAGTCAAGACCAAGGGTCCAACGACGCTGGTTGAAATATGCGCTGACAAATTGAAAATTATCGTCTTTTCCCAAAGAACAACCCAACCGCATGGCCGCCTACATCGTACGTTGATGCAGACGGCGGATATGCTTGTGACAATTGAGTTTTCAACGACGAGCTCCTTATAGTGCCAAAAGGGCTGAGAGCAAAGAAAGCTCCTGGACCGGATGGTATCCCCAACGTAGCATAGAAGACCGCAATCGTGGCATTTCCGGACATGTTCAGGATAG
The DNA here is from genome assembly GCF_030247195.1 of Topomyia yanbarensis. Taxonomy (NCBI): domain Eukaryota; kingdom Metazoa; phylum Arthropoda; class Insecta; order Diptera; family Culicidae; genus Topomyia; species Topomyia yanbarensis. Next base: position 140,184 of record NW_026683891.1, on the reverse strand, counting down.
TCCTACACAAATACCTAGACGATGGCTACTTCCCGGATAGATGGAAGATCCAGAAGCTGGTGTCGCTGCCAAAACCAGGGAAACCACCAGCATCGTATCAGCCTCTCTTGGTATCTCTTGGTAAACTTATGGAGAGGGTCATCCTCAACAGGCCGACGAACTACGCTGAATGTGAGAACGGACTATCGCAGAGGCAGTTCGGATTCCGGAAAGGGATCACGGGATCACGTGCCAACCGCACAGTCATCGCGAGTGCGGAGAAAGCTTTAAAGCAAAAGTTAAGGAGTAATCGCTTCTGCGCCATGGTAACGACGTGAAAAACGCTTTCAACAGCGCCAGCTGAGTGGCGATCGCCGTAGCGCTGCACAGAATGCGCATTTTGGACTATCTGTGCAAGGTTCTGAAAAGTTACTTTCAGAACCCAGTACTGGTCTACGAAACGGTAATGGGGCAGCGGTGGATTAGGGTCACGATGGGAATACCTCAGGGCTCCATACTTGGCCCAACGCTTTGGAATATAATGTACAACGGAGTGTTAACACTGGAACTGCCCAGGGGAGTTGAGATCATCAACTTTGCGGATGATGTTGTCCTAACAATAATAGGCGAGACCCTTGAGGAGGTGGAGATGTTGACAATAGGCAGCATGGAAACCGGGATGGCTGACGTCAAGTTGCAGCTGGCTCAACACAAGACCGAGGTATTGCTGGTCAGCAACCGTAAAAAAATCCAGCGTATCATGATCAGCTTCGGGATATAATACAATCCCATCGGTGCGGGCGCTGAAGCATCTGGGTGTGATGGTCGACGATTGGTTAAATTACAATAGCCATGTTGACTATCTATGTGAGAACTAACGCATTGGCAAGGATCATGCCGAATCACAGAGGAGCAAAACGCAGTACGAGACGTCTCCTGGTGGATGTCTCATCCACAATACTGAGGTATGGTATACCGGCCTAGGCTGCTGCGCTGAACTCAAAGCGGAAGCGGACGAAGTTGACAAGCACGTTTCGCCTAATGGCTGTTCGTGTCGCGAGTGCGTACAGAACGATATCATCGGAGGCGGTATGCGTAATTGCTGGAATGATGTCCATATGCATAACTCGGGTTGAGGACGTGGAATGCTACCAGCGAAGAAATACACGTATTATAAGGAGACGTCCGTGTAGACTCACGACAGCAAGAGTGGGACAAGGCGGAGTAAGGAAGGTGGACCCATCGACTCATCCCAAATGTGTCAGCTTGGGTGCATAGGAAGCATGGAGAGGTGACCTTCCATTTGGCGTAGTTTTTGTCCGGGCACGGATGCTTTCGAAAGTACTTGCATCGGTTTGGACATGCTTCGTCACCCCTTTGCCCGAAGTGCGCGAACGTGCAAGAGACACCGGAACACGTGGTCTTCGAATGCCCAAGGTTCGAAGAAGTTCGTAGGGTGTGACAGTTGACAATATCGTGGAAAAGATGTGCCACGACGAGCATACCTGGGACGCTGTCAACAGAGTGGTTACGGGTATACTCTCCGAGCTGTAGAGGACGTGGCGAAGAGACCAACAAAGTAGCACCATTGGCTAGAACGCCGTCGTGGAACCACAATTCGGGTTTCTGGTGAAATTCCGCTGCCGGGGAACTCTCCGTCGGTGTAGACTAGAGCCACCGCTGGGGACCAGTTGGGTAGACCGCAGTATAGCACCTGGTTTGAGTCGTCGGGGCGTCAGTGAATTGGACGTCATGCTTGACCGGTATCACTGGACCGACTTCGACACCCTACAAGGTAGCTCGTGAGAAGACTAGATCCAGCGCCGGGGATTACAACGAGTAGACCGCGTCGAATAGCTAGCAGTGTGTCGTTGGGGCTCCAGTGAACCGGAAGCTACGGTCCACCCGGTATCGCTGGATGAACCTTAGCACCTACTGGCTGGATCCACTGCCGGGGACTAAACCGAGTGCTCCACCTAAATCGCCGAACTAACCTCGACACCTGGCTGGTAGGCTCGGTTTCTCTCGCCGGGAAATTCTCCGTTGGAGTAGGCTAGTTTCATCGTCGGGGACTAGACTGAGTAGTTCGTGACCAATTCGGGAGCTAAACGAGTAAGTGGTACTGAATGGTACAAGAAGGGAGTTGCGGTGCTGAATGGCACAAGGGAGCCAATAAAATGAATAACATGATTGAAATAGTAAAATGAATAAAAAATCAAAATAAATGAGAATAACCAAATAAATAAAAAGCATTCCAGCACTGGGACATGTATTTCCAGCAAGTTACCCAGGAATAGCATTAAATGTACTAAATATCTCCGACAGTTCTTTAACTGTTTTGGAATCGTTAAGTCGATAACTCTAAAACTATATTCTAAATCTAGACTTACAACAAGGGAGTAGCTCACGTCTATTAATCAACATTTATACACGGAATATGCCAGAGTAGGCCGCAAAATTCTTCTTTCCAGTACAACCTATGTCGAACATTCTAAACAATTTTGCCTAGCAAACCAACAGTCAGAACAGTATCAGGTCTTACAGCCATATTATTACAATTTTGCATGAAACGATATATGTATGCTGTTTCCAGTGGATTCTGACCGGACTCGATTTTCATTCAATTCTTAAGCAAACAGAAGAACATGTAGGTTGCATCTTACCAACTACTCACAGGAAAATTCAATTCCACTTGGCAAACACCAACAGCAGCACAACTTGAACGCCCAACAGTACCAGCAGTACCAGCAGTAGCATCGTGTAAATCAAATTACAAGTAGCTTTGATCGGAAAACATTCCAAACACTCACCGATGCAATCAGTCGGTAAGCTGAGCTCGGCAAGGGAAGAGGAACATCGAAGATAGAGACGCGCTGCAGGACGCATTATTTCGGATTGTTTCGCCACCGTTCGCAAGCAACATTCAGCTCAGATGCAGAAATACAACATAATAGCTGCAATCTCGTCAGCGTCGGATGTGCCGAAATCGGATCCGCCCGGAGAGTCTCTTCGTTGAAAGGAACGGCTCATCATCGCACCGGATTATATCTGCCGCTGCTTCTGCTGCTGCTGTGTGTGTGTTTGGTGCATCGATGCGGTGCGTCGATTCTCGATGGTTGCCCAGCAGCGAATTCCACCTCTCCGATGGAGAGTGGATAGAGTGTGAAAAGCGGAGAATATCGGTGCCAATTGTACGATCATTGGCAGTGGTGTTCTCCGCTTGCCTTGAGTTCGGCATTCCCGGATCAAGTTTGCGATTTAATTCACTTAAGTTGGTTGTAAATTATCGAGAAGGGCACTTTTGCGTATGCCTCCAAACTATTACGACCATGTCACCTTAATTCGGCATCCGTTTGAATTAGTCGAAGCATTAAAATTATATGCATTTTGGAATGGGTGACAGTTGAATCGTTCTCGCCCAATAACGTCGATGGTGAATGTTCCCCGTGGAAGAGGGCCACAATGAAACTAACTGGGGCAAAGTAGAAAGAACATTGTACTTCATAAATAGTTACATGTCTACACTATAATATTGGCAACTCAAATCCCAATTCAAAATTATTACCTTCCCAGCTCTGATATATTTTTCTTGAAAAAATCCCACTGGAAGATTTAGGAGTGAATTTAGGTAGCACAAAGCACACGTACGAAATACATTGTCATTAAAGCCAACATTTTTATATGCAAATGAATCAAACGTTGAAAATCAAAGTACCTGGTGCAAACCGAGATGCAACCCCCTATCTTGTGCGTAGATACCGGGCAGCCAAACAGGAAAACCCATATCGGTACTCTCTCATTCTGCCGACATTTCAACGATTGTTATCGTCAGTACAATCGTAGCCAGAAGATACGTGGATAGTACGGAAAGCACAGCAGATGGTGAAGAATTTCCTACCACAATACATCTTGCATCACGCACCACTGACGATAAATTTTGCATATTGGTTTAGAATCACTGAGTTATCACCACTTTCTAGCAGCACACTTCACTGTAACCATGTATACATATCCAAAACCTTATGACTAGAACTGTACCAAATTGCATACATAGTTGGTAAGGGCGATAGAGTCAATTGCTACCAAGGCTACAGGATATTACAACTGATTACAGTTTCAGTACCGGGTACTGATTGCAGGAACACTATGCAGCAGATGCAGACCGACAGCAGCAAGAATCACCTTATCTTGAAATGATTGCTTGTACAATTGCATTCCACTGATTTGTAGACTATACAGACACACTGCACTGCACTTGTGCCATGGATGGAGACAAAGGTGTTCGGGTGCAAATGTGGGCAATAAAATTTGTGCAAACGGAGAGACGAATCTCCTTTTATTGGGACCATTGCAATTACTCCGTGTGTGGATGTTGGTGACACGGACAAACTTGACTTCCAGTGGAGTTAATGAATGATTCAAAGTACCGGATACCTTAGCAAATGTTCCAAGCTAAACACGCAAGATTTTAGTAATACATTCCGCAGCAAAAATTAACTTTCGTTCTCAAATAAATAATAATATGATCCTACTGATCAGGCCCGTGCGCAGAAAATTCTCATGGGGAGGGTTTTGATTTGTTTGTGTTTCTTATTAAAGAGAGGTATAAAAACCTTCAAATTTTAAAGTTTTTTTTCCGAGTCCTGGAGGTCCGTGGGTAAATGTCTGTTATCGTGAAGGAATCTTCAACAGACAGCGCTACCTGCTGGGTAGTGGTAGACTCGGATTTGTTTGTAGTGATTAAGCCTAACGACTAAACCTAAACATCTTGTATCTCGCAATCGTCATCCATACACTACTTCAGTAGGGATTGTGCTCTTGCTCTCGTGTTACTTGCTGGTTGTGTTAATCGCTCATGTTTTTTACGATTGCTGCTTTTTCTTACTTACCGTCCATCCTTCGTGGTATATCTAACCAGCTCTGATCTGCTGCAAATATCGTCACCTATTGAGACAAGAACCGATCCGGAGGTGTCGACTATAATGATTTACATATCTTTACAACCATTTTCGCAGGGTTTCTTATCTTTCTTGGTACCACTCGTTCTTATTTATCTGCTAGCTGGCGCTGAGAGTTCCTCGGTAGCGGTATTCCTCCCGATACCGATACTCATTTTCGCGAGACATTTAACTATCAGCCACTTCGACGGAGAGATAATCGGCAGTGAAATTTCTCCAGACAACTATATCCCGATTTTCTCCGACTTCATGTTTTTCCTCTTTAGTTCCAGTGCTTGCTAACTAACCGACATTTGCTGTGTAGCTGGTCTACTCACAACTGTTTCTAATATCGAAATTTGTCGGAACCGATCCAGAGAAGCCGACCAACTTTACATACATCCTTTTCCATTCACCCTAGTAAGGTTTCTTTTTTGGTTTCTGCAACGATTTGTTTCAAGAGTGACTGGACTCAAAGACATTTTATGTGTCAAAACGGCTCGCCGTAGAAGTTTTTTCATGAGCAGGAAGGTATTATTTTTTTAAAAGTAAATCAAAACCCTCAAGGGAGGGGTTTGAACCCTCAAAACCCTACCCTTGCACACGGGCCCGCTACTGATAGTAAAAATTGAAGGGTTTTTTTTTCAATTCGTTTATTTGATAAGGCAGGTTTGCGTTAGCTTAAAGGTGCCAATTTTGTTTTGTTTTACGTTTTAAATTACTTAAAACTAGGGGATTATATATTGATTTTTGAAATTAAACTAAGGCACATTTATAGCTATACATATACACAAGGGGGTAATATAATTTTCGTAAGATTAGGGGGTCATTTAGTTTTTATGGCAATATGGTTTGACATTTTTAGCAATGAGATTATTGGAGCAAATAATGTTTAACTAAGGGGAAAATTTTTACGACTATCTTAAAAGTAGAAATAATTAGAGGGCGTGATTAAATTTTGTAAAGATTCGGAGACATTAATTAGAGTTATTTTATGTGGTAGTAGAGTTGGGCATTTTCAACGAGATCATATAATATAATAGTTAAAACTAGAAAAGGCAAGAAGAGCTAAATGCTTCATGAAGGTATTTGGGGGGGGGGGTGAGGGGTGTTACTTCTGTATATAAGAGTCAGGGGAAGTAGGGTGGACAAACATGGCAGGGGGAGAACATTATTTCAGTTTCAGACTTCGGGAGATCAACGGATGGATTACAGAATCAGGGTGGCCTTCATCAGGAAGAATCATGTACTGGGACGCCGGGTGGTCGTTTTCAAGATGGCAGGGGTTTCTCCAGACGATTTCGTAGTGCGGCTCAGATGTTGATCGGCTACATTTCGAGTTGTGCATGTGATGTTCGTGCTTTAGGTCCCGTGTTTGTTGACTCATTCGACAGGAATGTTTTGTGTCGCCTTGGAGTCGCATCAAACCATCGTGGGTGTATGGTACAGGTGGAAGAGAGCGTTTCTGAGAATGATAAGGAAAAAGGGGCAGTTAAAGTTGGATATTGATGGTTTTTATGAAGGTGTATATAAGGGACATATAGAGGACATCGCGGCTTGCCAACACATCTCGAACCGGGACGTTGGGTGGTCTTCCTCGGGCCCGGAGGGTGTCCATAAGCCGAGACCTGGCGGAACTGTACTCGGTGCACGCCCAGACTATGTGCTCTATATCGTGATAACCGTCGCCACAAGCGCAGATACCACTCTCCACGAGCCCAATACGTCGGAGATGTGCATCCAGCGTGTAATGGTTCGCCATGAGTCGGGACATCACACGAATGAAGTCACGACCCACATCCATTCCCTTGAACCAAGGTTTCGTCGATACCTTAGGGACTATCGAATGTAGCCACCTTCCTAGCTCCCCATTGCTCCACGAGGTTTGCCAACTTTCGAGGGTTCTCTGATGAGTAATACTGAAAAATTCGTGGAAGCAAATTGGTCTTTCAAAAACGTCACCTTCAATGGCACCCACCTTAGCTAAGGAGTCCGCCTTCTCATTGCCCGGAATGGAGCAATGAGAAGGGACCCACACCAAGGTAATCTGGAAAGATTTGTCAGATAAAGCACTCAGTAGCTCCCGTATTTTCCCCAAAAAATACGAGGAATGCTTTCCATGTTTCATCGAGCGAATAGCGTCAATAGAACTCAGACTATCCGAGACGATGAAGTAATGGTCTGCGGGTAATGTGCCAATGACTCCAAGGGTATACTGAATAGCAGCTAGTTCTGCGGCGTAAACTGAAGCAGGGTCACTGAGTTTGTAGGAGGCGGTGAACTTTTGATTGAAAATACCGAAGCCAGTGGACCCTTCGAGGTTTGATCCGTCAGTATAAAACATCTTAGAACAGTCGACTTCTCGGAATTTATTATAAAAAATATTTGGAACCACTTGTGGGCGTATATGGTCCGGAATTCCAATAATCTCATCTTTCATGGATGTGTCGAAGAAAACGGTAGATTCAGAAGTATTTATGAAATGCACACGGTTCGGATTGTAAGAAGAAGGATTAATATTTTGCGCCATGTAGTCAAAGTACAGGGACATAAAACGGGTCTGAGAATTGAGCTCAACAAGCCTTTCGAAATTTTCAATCACCAACGGGTTCAAGATATCGCATCGAATGAGCAATCGATATGAGAGTTCCCAAAATCGATTTTTCAGCGGGAGAACGCCCGACAGGACTTCGAGACTCATCGTATGGGTCGACTGCATGCACCCTAAGGCGATACGCAAACAACGATACTGAATTCTTTCGAGTTTGATGAAATGTATGTTCGCGGCGGATCGAAAGCAGAAGCATCCGTATTCCAGTACCGACAGTATCGTTGTTTGATACAACCTAATTAGGTCTCCTGGGTGGGCACCCCACCACGTTCCGGTTATTGTACGAAGAAAGTTGATCCTTTGTTGGCATTTCTGTTTCAGATACCGAATATGGCATCCCCAAGTACCTTTCGAGTCGAACCAGACCCCTAGATATTTTACTGTGAAGACCTGAGCTATAGTTTGACCCATTAATAGAAGCTGTAGTTTTGCTGGTTCACGCTTCCTAGAAAATACAACTAGCTCAGTTTTCTCCGTGGAGAATTCGATACCCAGCTTAATAGCCCATGCAGACAAATTGTCCAAGGTATTCTGTAATGGTCCTTGTAGATCGACAGCTTTGGGTCCCGTAACAGACACCACGCCATCGTCTGCAAGTTGTCTTAACGTGCAGGAATTGTCAAGACATTCATCAATGTCGTTGACGTAGAAATTGTATAACAGGGGGCTTAGACATGAGCCCTGGGGAAGGCCCATGTAGCTAAATCGTGATGTCGATAAGTCACCATGCGAAAAATGCATGTGCTTTTCCGACAACAAGTTTAGTAAAAAGTTGTTTAAAGTCGCTGAAAGACCATGCTGGTGCAGCTTCTCTGAAAGAATGTTGATAGAAACTGAATCAAAAGCCCCCTTTATATCTAGGAACACTGATGCCATCTGCTCTTTACTAGCATAGGCCATTTGAATTTCGGTTGAGAGCAACGCAAGACAATCGTTCGTCCCTTTGCCTTTGCGAAAACCAAATTGTGTATCTGACAGTAAGCCATTTGCTTCGACCCAATTGTCGAGGCGGGATAGGATCATTTTATCGAACAACTTCCGGATGCAAGATAGCATTGCGATCGGTCGATACGAATTGTGGTCGGAGGCTGGTTTTCCTGGTTTTTGGATGGCGATGACCTTCACTTGCCTCCAATCGTGTGGGACAATGTTAGCCTCAAGAAACTTATTAAATAAGTTCAACAAGCGTCTCTTGGCAGAGTCTGGCAGATTCTTCAACAAGTTGAATTTGATTCTGTCTGGCCCTGAAGCTTTATTGTTACACGACAAGAGAGCAAGTGAGAACTCCACCATCGAAAAAGGTGTTTCGTTCGCGTTATCGTGACGGGACGCGGCGCGGTAGATCTTCTGTGCCGGGGCGGAATCCGGACAAACCTTCTTGGCGAAATCGAATATCCAACGGTTTGAATATTCCACGCTCTCATTAGTACTGTTTCGATTTCGCATACGTCGGGCTGTTCCCCAAAGAGTGCTCATCGATGTTTCTCTCGTTAATCCGTCGACGAACCGGCGCCAATAACCGCGTTTTTTGGCTTTCATCAAACTCTTCATTCGCTTGTCTAACGTCGCGTACTGTCGAAAACTAGCGGGTAACCCGTCGTTCCGGAAGGTCTTAAACGCGGCGGCCTTCTCTGCGTACACGTCTGAGCACTCTTTATCCCACCAGGGATTGGGAGAACGTTTTTGTATGTTCGCGCCGGGTACTGGCTTAGTCTGAGCTTGATTCGCGCTGTCGAGAATCAAGCCAGCCAAAAAGCTGTACTCTTCCTCCGGAGGAAGTTCTTGAGTAGATTCGATGTTGTCGGATATCGCGGCAGCATAGCTCTTCCAATCGATATTTCGTGTGAGGTCATACGAAATATTGATTGTTTCCAATGGCCTTGAGCCGTTATTGATAGAGACTACGATCGGCAGATGGTCGCTACCGTGGGGATCAGGGATTACCTTCCACGTGCATTCTAACTTTAGCGAGGTCGAGCAAAGGGATAAATCTAATGCGCTTGGGCGCGCTGGTGGGGGAGGAATCCGTGTCATTTCACCCGTGTTTAGAATTGTCATGTTGAAGTTGTCGCAAATATTGTGAATTAAAGAGGAACGGTTATCATCATAAAGGCAACCCCATTCCGTACCGTGAGAGTTAAAGTCGCCTAAAACTAGTCGCGGTGCAGGCAGGGTTTCTATGATGTCATGTAGCCGGCGATGCCCAATCGCGGTGTTGGGGGGAATATACATGGAAGCTATGCAAAGATCTTTGCCTTTGGTTGTTACTTGACAAGCGACAACTTCAATACCTGTTATCGAGGGAAGGTTAATTCTGTAGAAGGAATAGCGCTTTTTGATCCCCAAAAGCACTCCTCCATAGGGGGTGTCTCGATCCAGGCGAATAATATTAAAGTCGTGGAAGTTGAGATCTATGTCGGAAGTTAACCAAGTTTCACATAATGCAAATGCATCGCAACTCAAATTATTTATTAAATTTTTGAAGGAATCGATTTTCGGGATGATACTTCTGCAATTCCACTGTAGAACAGTGATCAAATCCGTGACCTCGTTCGATGAGTTAGCCATCGAAGGATACAATCGCTGAAAGGAGGGGCCATTTAGCAGTCAACTGCTTCAAAAATGTTCTTACTGTAGGGAGAAAAGCTAACATAAGACTTTTAATTGGATCAGTTATATTGAAAGCTTTTATTATCCAGTCCACAATGTCCGAGAGTTTGATAATTCCAGTGCCGCGATTATTCTCGAACTGAAACAGAGGAACACTTGGGATTTTTGATGTTCCGGGAAGTGCTGGGAACTCCTTCTCTGAGTTTAATCCTCCGAGACCAGGAGCTAATTGCTTCGGTTTGGTTGCAACACTTCCAATAGATGTGACTTTCGGAGTCCCGTCAAGGGATACCTTCTGGCCTTTACAACGAACTTTAGGAGAGGAAATGTTCCTCCTCTTCCTATAACTTCTAGGCGCCCTAGTAGATGTTCCCTCTTGTGGGTCATCAGTCTCACCCTCGTTAGGAGGCAAGTGAGCATAGATGTTTGTTGAGGTTGGTGGTGTAGCTTTCTTTAGCATTTCTGCGAAAGAACGTTCGGATCGTCCCGCAAGGGAACGTTTTAGTTTATCCCCGCGTAGTTTGTACGCGGGACATGTCGAGATATCATGCAGATTCTCTGCACAGTAAGCACACTTCTCAGCATTCTTACTGCACGAATCATCTAGATGATTCTCCCCGCATTTTCCACAGCGGGCCTTATTGCTACAATGGGTGGCTGTGTGACCCAATTGTTTACACTTTGTGCAATTCATGACCCGCGGCACAAACAGACGCACAGGCAGACGAACCTTGTGCAAGAGGACGTAATTTGGCAAAGCGGTACCAGCGAAGGTCAACCGATAAGAGTTTGATTGGGGGTACGTTTTTGAACCATCCCCCGCAACTACTACTGAGTGCAAACGCTTGCACTCGAGTATTTTCACTGGCTGAAGTATGCGGTCTCTAAAACGGCCAACCCCGTACTGCAGCAGATCCTCGCATGTCAAACTGTCATCGGTGACAACGCCTTCAGACTGTACTTTTACAGCTGGAATATACACGTGATAGTCCTTCGTAAAGTGCTCGCAGCAAGCAATATCGTTTGCCTGCTTTGAGTTAGTCAGCACGACCCTCAGCCTGTCTGAGCGGACCTTTTTTATTTCGGTCGCAGCCGAGAACCGTTCCGTCAGGTCTTTTGAAATCTGTAATAGATTCAGCGATTTTGTTTTGGGCCGAAAGAAGACCACAAAGGGACCGGTCGAGAGCTCTGGATATTGTTTGGGTCGGGGGAGAGCCTTAGGAGTCGACTCGATCTCCATTTGGCCATCCGGAGAGGAAGCCATCGACACCGTCAACGCACGGGGTCAGCACCCGCGTAGACGGGAAAAAGCCGTAAATGTATCAAAAAGGTAGATTTCACTTATCTGTACACTCGTTTTCCACGACGCACCAGTCCAGCTTAAATAGCTGGTTATTGTTCAATCCTCGCTTTACGAACAAAAGGTTGAGGAATGTGGCCTAACGGTTATCACACGCACAAAAGAAAAAAAAAGTCCAAACCTCGAAGAGGCAGAGAATGGCAAAATAACCTTGAACGCGGATTACTGCACTGTTCTTTTTCCAACAGATCGAATACAAAACACTTCTATCTCGATCGAGCGATGCGTAGAGACTGATGAAATTGAAGGGTTGTGTACTAGACACGACCACTGTTAGGGACACTGTGGATAAGACGGACAGGGAGGGTAAGACGGACAAATGGTTATTTTAGGCATATAACATAGGGTAAGTTGGAGCAAATCCGACCGTGTGGGTAAACCCGACCCCCACTGTTATCGAAAATCGGAAGCACTACGCAAACTAATATCAGTGTTGTGGTAGGACAGCATTTCATTAATCAATCACTGAGATGCTCAAAAGACGACAAGGGTGTTTTTACAGTTATTACACAAAAGGCGAAGACAGGCCAATAATGATGGAGATTACCCAGCTTAATCTCAATCATTGTGACATTGTACAGTAAATTTTGTGGCAGTCAACAACAGAAACGAAGTGCGACGTTGCCTCCCAATAAAGGTAACTGGGTGGTGGATAGTGCAGGGATGGCGGCAATCCAAGTGATGGGCGGTTTCCCTGTTCAAGAAGAGGTGGATAGCACACACGAAGGTTTCGTGATTGCCAGGATCAACGGCGTATTTGTATGTAGCTGTTATGCTCCTCCACGGTGGACACCAGAGCAGTACAACCGGATGCTGGACGCAATAACCAACTCGTTAGTCGGGCGAACGCCGGTTGTTATAGGAGGAGATTTCAACGCTTGGGCCGTGGAGTGGGGTAGCAGGCTGACCAACGCAAGAGGTTACAGCCTATTGGAAGCACTGCATGGATGACATGAATTGGCGAGTTAGCGATCAGTACACACATAGTGTTGTACGAGGTTCTGGATGTGGCAGGATTAAACGAAGGTTAACTTCAACGGACTGGTCGGTTCACTGAATCGAGCGGATTAAACGGCACTGTTTATCAAATCCCGAAAACCTTAGCGAAACACACGAAATATTCATAATCGATTTACGGAATGCCAAACACTTTCAAATTGTTTGAATTTTAATGAATTTAATTTTATTGGAAACCAGGAAATTCTCAGTTTAACTTATTGCGCTTAGTACTTTATTAACGTTTGGACTCGGTAATGATTGGACAAGGAATGAAACATGAAATGTTTCACGCGAAAAATGAGCATACCTTGAGAGAACTCTCTCTCTGCAGCATTCGATGCGCGAGAGTATCGCAATTTAGCAGTGTGCGTGAAGTCAAACGATCATAACCAGATTAAGAGTATGGAGTGTTGCAAAAAAGGTACTGTGTGGCACATTCCTAGTGCCTTTGCATGCAAGCCCGAACATCACCCCCCACCTTGAAATATTTACTTTCAATAAACTATACACTAGTCCTACACTAATACATTGATAACTACATACAAATTTAGCGAATGTAAGAATAAACGTCAGACGAATCGAGTGCTGCTCAGCGATGTCAGATCTACGGATATCTCCGTAGATCTACGGATTTGGAGGTTTTCTACGGATCTATGGATCCGTAGATAAAATCTACGGAAATGCAATTTTTTCTACGGAAATCTACGGATTTATCCCAGTGTACTTTTGAAGTAGGTTGCCAATGATCGACAGTTATTTTTTCTATTGGAAAATCATCTTAGCAAAATGGAGAATCCGCAAAACCACGTTGTGCGATAATAAATACAAGCGATCGAAAATTCAACTCGAGAATATAGACCCTGCTTTATAAAACGCCTTCCAAAACTTTTACCGCATTTCGTCGATAATGAGTCGGGGAAATTATATGTAGTTCAAATCAATAAATCCAGTAAAGTCGTATTGAATAGAATTTAATTTATTGTCTCATCTGCAAATGATAAATTGTTTATTTTATAGAATTCAAGCAACGTTTTCTCCCCTCTGTTGATGAATCGATATCTTGGATCCAGATAACTGTTTTAATTCGTATATTTGATTCGTGCACGCAGCATGACAGCTGATTTGTCGATCGATTCGCGCTGGTTCAGGCGAAAGCAAAAAGGACACTCAGTATCGTGACAGTTGTATTTGATAGTTGGAAATATTGGTTGACCAAGCTCGGCGCGGCCCGATGTGAATATGAATATCTGTAGCACTTTTTAAGACAAAATGCTATTGAGAAGCACACCTGGAAATCCCGAATGGCAAAACGCGATCCAAAATCAGCTGGGTATTTCTCCGATGTCATTGATGTCAGCACCTTCTGAGAAACGAACGTCGCTTCTGACCATGTTCTGGTAGTGTGTGGGATTTGTACTTGACCAAACTAGAAGGCGAATGCTTACAGCGGTTATACGTAAAAAAGGAGCGATATGGTCGTCCACATCGTACGAATGAGGGTACAACAAAAATGAGGAAATCTTTGCCATGAATGACGCGTGAAAGCGATCAACACCAGGATAAGGAAAAACTTTTATTACTAAAGAAATTAGAGTTAGCTAAATCTTCCAGCAACCAACGTCACGTTAAAAGGGAATATGTGTACAGGGCCGTCGAGAGCCGCGCCGGGCCCCGGGGTTCGAAATACTGACGGGCCGCACCATATATGACTTCTTATTTCAACATCGATTAGAGGAACTATACAAATGCAACCGTTTCAATTAAATTATTTTTTATGAAAATTGTTTATTTGATACGATTCAATGCGTTAGCTTACCAGAGTCGTCAGTATTTTAAATAAGTAATAGATGAAAAAATAAAAATAATAAAGGAATATTTGTTTGTGGCTGGCCATTAGAATGACTTGCGTCCGATTTGCCATTGCAATTGGAAACCTTTTTTGCGACATTGCCATACAGTCCATATCGCCATCGTTCATGCTCCCTTGACGCACGTTAATGCTACCATCGTTAATGCTGCTCAGAATCCGAGCTTAGAAAAACTGACATCCCTTCGTGAGCTTGAAAGAGAAATAAAATTCTATTTATGCCCGCCGCGATGAATCGAAGGTTTGTTTGTTTTCCTCGTCCGTCCGCTCTGAGATCATCAAGCAAAAGTGCACCAGATATAGATTATGCAATTCAGTTATGCTCGAAAATGTAAAAGAACTTCTGCCTTCAAACTGTCCACATAATAACAAATGAATGCTTTGGTTTGTGAATGAATTTATATTTCCTCTGCACTCAACCATTCGATTCTGCATAAAATTTCAGTCAGTTTGGAAGTGAATGAATGAGGGAAGCATTGAAACTGAATATTGAATTCAGCAAATTCATCAGAAATAGGCAACTGAATGTAAAATTTCGCACCACCGATGCTGCCTTGTTTCTTATTGTTGGTACATGTTGATGATTTTGAGGCACTGGATGCAGCTATTGCAGTTGTCACTATGACCTGAACGACTTTTCTTTATTGGTTTCTGAACATGGTAAAATCGGTTTTGGAATCAGTTGTTACATTTGCGCCAACATTCAGAGAGAAAACATTCCGAATGCGATGAATGGGATCCAACAGCGAAGTCTGCTGTTAGAAAGACTGAGACAGAGAGTTGTGAGAGAAAGAGTTTCAACTTTTGGTGAATACTAATAGGTAGAATAAGTATCTAGTTCAATTCCCACTTTTTTCTGCATCAAATGTGTACACTGGAACCTCTATTTACGGACCAAGCCAAGGGTTCGTAAATTGAATTAGTTCGTTTTTTGGGATTTAGATCGTAAAAAATTCGCTTCACATTCTTATCAAAATTCGTTGGTTGAGCAACATTATCGATAACCCTAACAATATGGGTATTTCCGGAACGGGCTTGACAAGTACATGATGAACATGGATATTTGGCACCTTTTTGAAATCCAGAATGGAGACTTCTGATTGAACAATAATCTCGATAACCCTAACAATTTGGGAATTTTTGAAACGGGCTTAATGAGTAGATGATAGAAATGGTTCCTTGGAGCTATTTCAAACAATATCTGTATAAACTATGAGGGTATTTTTAAGCGGGTTTGCCGAGTAGATGAGCGATGCCCTTTTGAAGGCCAATATAGCGTCTTCTGGTTCAGAGAAGGTTTCTATAATCATATCATCCGCATCACAAATCAATATACCTATATCTATTCTATGATTATCTTTTTTCGAAAATGTCAATATTTTAGGTTATAGAGATGTCTTAACTGGAATTCGCCATCTTGGTTTTCAAAGTGGCTTCATTCATTGATTTTCGTCATCTACTCGTCAACCCCATTCCGAAAATATCCAACTTTTATTAGTAACATTTAGCTAAGAATATGATAAATTGTAAACAACTTCATACTGTACACTTTGACAAACACTTGCGATAAATGAAACCAGAATGGTTCTATTGCACTGTTGAATGAATCTAATTGGGTTACGTTCACGTACTTCAGAAAACCATTGGAACGATTGGAACGTAGTTATTATTATTGAGAGGGAAAAACTCGCGGGAGTGGATTTTCAAAAGCTCCTTCTCCCGTAGGCACAAAACCTCTATCTTTTAGGTATCAACATTTAACAAACAAACCAAATGATACAATGACTAACACTAAACACTGCTTAAAATAAACACTTCTTAAACTCTATCTTACATAGGTAAAGTATTAACATTAACATAAAAAATTGGCTAACACTATCAGGTTTGGGAAAGGGTGCGCGAAAACAATTTTTTTAAAGAAGTGCGAGACAAATTGAAGTCAAAGACATTGTAACATTGATTGAACACTCTACACATGCTACTGACGGGTTCATTTTTGCCATAATTAGTACGAGACACTGGAAGACGGACAAAAGAGTAGGAACGAAGGTTTCGGAGGCGAATATCAATGTTGAGAAGACGGAGTAAATCAGGGCAGTCAATGCGAGACAATAACAGATCAGAGACAAAAGACGCTTTGGTCACATTGCGGCGCAAAGACAGTGTTTCAAGACCAATGAGGTTGCAACGATCTTCGTATCTGGGCAGATTGTAGGGATCGCTCCAAGGCGGGTGGCGCAGCGCAAAACGCACTAATTTACGCTCAATACTCTCGATGCGTTGAATGCTGTTCTTCTAGAAAGGAGCCCAAACAACGGCGGCGTATTCCAGTGTGGAACGAACGAGCGAGCAGTACAACGTTTTTAAGCACTGTACGTTAGTGAAATGCTTAGTAACCCTAAAAATAACTCCTAGATTACGCGAAGCCTTAGACGAGATAAAAGCAATGTGATCCTTAAATGTAAGCTTTGAATCCACAAGAACCACTAAATCTTTCACTGTAGTTTCTCTTTTTAATTTGTTTTGCATGATAGTGTAGCCGAATGTTACGATGGAGCGTTTTCGTGCAAACGTAATCACAGAACACTTCGAGGCATTCAAAACCATCCTGTTAGTCATGCACCAATTAGCGAAAATGTCTAACTGAGATTGCAAAAACAAAGCATCAGAGTAACTTTTAACTATATGGGATAACTTATAATCATCGGCATAAGACACCTTGAAGCACTTAATCAATGAATCCAGATCGTTTATGTATAGAAGGAAAATATAAGGACTGATATGGCTGCCTTGAGGTACGCCGGACGTTACGTCGAAGGATGAGGATAAATGATTCCCGATTTTAACAGACATTTTACGGCCTGACAAGTAAGATCGAAGCCATTGGTTGATTTTATTGAAGGCGGCCGACAGATCGGTGTATATTGCATCAGCCTGCAATCGATCCTGTAGCGAGCGAGCGATAAATGAGGTGTAGGCTACTAAATTAGTGCAAGTAGATCGCCTGGGAATGAAACCGTGTTGAGTTTCTGAGATGTATCTAGAACAACAATGTGTCAAAAACTCGAGAACGATGAGCTCCAATAATTTCGATAGTGCACATAAAGATGCGATTCCTCGGTAATTGGGAACTTCGCTTTTGGATCCTTTTTTATAAACCGGAAAAACGTAAGATGATTTCCAGATGGTAGGAAACACTCCGGAACTTAACGATATATTGAAAACGACGGACAGAGGTAGGCAAAGCGACGACGAGCATTTTTTAATGATAGATGATGGGATTCCGTCAGGTCCAGGAGTGTTAGAACACTTGAGTTTTATGCAAGCTTTTTGTACAATATCGGAAGATATCGTGAAATGAGGTCCAATACTAGTCCTACGGGGAATGTTGTCGGCTGCTGCGGAGACTTGTTGATTATTAAGAGTATCATTGGTAAAAAACACAGCTGAATTGTTGGCGAAATAACTCACAGATGTCCGGCAATGAAGTCGCTTCTAAATCACCCAGCGACATAGAAGTGGGTAAACCTGACTCACGCCTCTGTTCATTAACGTAATTCCAAAACTTTTTTGGATTGTTACGAAGGTGGCTCTGAATACGATGAAGGTAGGAATTGAAGAGAGACTTATTAAGTTTCTTGTAACAATGATTTAAGAAGATTCTGATTCTTTAGCATATCGGTTCGGTATTTCGAAAACTTTTTTAGAGCTGACCTTTTGGCCAACTTAAACTTTTTTAGTGTACGATTCGACCATGGAGGATATTCACAGCCATGATTGAGTTTTTTAGGAGTAAACTGGTCGATAGCATAAATCAGTACGTTCGAAACAATTTCAGCCGCTGCGTTTGAATC
Organism: Topomyia yanbarensis; assembly: GCF_030247195.1. Taxonomy (NCBI): domain Eukaryota; kingdom Metazoa; phylum Arthropoda; class Insecta; order Diptera; family Culicidae; genus Topomyia; species Topomyia yanbarensis. The sequence continues at coordinate 121,967 of NW_026683891.1, read as the reverse complement.
AGATTGTGGCAAGATTTCATTCCAATTGATACGAGACAAGAAAAGGTGCATTCCTCGAAAATCTGTCTTGCGATAGGCATATGTCAGTTTCTCAGTGGTATCTTCGAATATACAAGGTACACATTTTCGGAGAAAACAATGAAGAGCTGGGTGGTGTTGGCATAGTTTAACGAGATGAGCTGGAGCACGACAAACGGCAAAGTGATCGGAGAGCTCCTGGCTTCCAAAGTAAAGATCCAAAATACAGTTGTTGTCATTAGTGACGTCACATAGTTGAACTAGCCCCGCGGTGCTGTAACCGTCGAGTAGCTGAGTGATACACGTGTTAGTTGATGAGTGTGATGAGTCTGGGTACAGAAATGATGTATTATTGCGAACCCAATTAATGCCGCTAAAGTTGAAGTAGTTGATTGTAATATATTTGCAGTGTCGACAGAAACAATAAACTTCATCAATTAAATTAAAATAAATTTAATTCAGTTGAAAATGCGGGCCCCAAAATAGACCCGGGCCCCAGGGTAGTTGCCCCCCCTGACCCCCCCTCTCGTCGGGCCTGTATGTGTATTGCCAGATATAACGTTAATCAGCTTCAACATGTTCGAAATTTGGCTCTGATTTGCATAGCTCGTGCCTCACTAGATCAATTTATCTACAGTAACAGCATGACATGATCTGTATGAACAGGATTAAGTTAAGCCTAAGGTCCCCGTCTACAAGGAGGGCGGTGCAATCGACGGAAGACTACATGATTTGTCTCCTGGTACACCTGACGGCGTTATCCGTAGATTCATGTCGCAAGACGATGAGGTTGTCTCCGATAAAGACGTGTTCAGGAATTTGTTCCCCATTTCCTACGCTGTCCGGGTTGTGAGAATGCGGATAAAACACTCCATTCCTTTCTTCGTGACCCTGGAAAATGGAACCAACTGGCACATATAACCAACAAACTGTTACGTTTCAATTCTACGAACAACTATGGAAAACAGTGGTATAAAATCCTTTGTTGCCCATTTCTGCTGCATTAACCACAACCAGGATTCAGTTTCAACGCCTTATTCATTCTTTAATCTGCATCTTGACTGAAGTTTAAAGTAGAGTCTAAAGCCTTCAGCTCGGAGGCAATATTAATGCTTTCACCTAATTAAAAGCAGAAGGTGGCATCTGTTACATATTCGAGAAAAAGTAAATTGTGTAATCTATGAAGTTGAATTTGAATCGAAAATAACTGAATGAACGCGCTGCTTCAAACGAACTAAGGACAACAACTGCAATATTTCCTCCAGCGCGGCGGGCATACATTGAATTTTGCCATAACCAAAAAAAAATCTCGACTTCAACTTCGAAAGCTAAAACGTAAGCAGTGGTCCAACCCGCAACGACAGCTAAACCAAAATCTTATATTGAATCTTCAACGATTACATCCAGTACTTTTATAGCAACAAATAGCACCGCCCAACAAGATGCAAATGGTAGATAAAGACTCGTCACGTCAATCGTTTGTTTACCATTTATCTGTCAGTGTCATTCCAATGGAGCAGAAGACTTGTCAAATTTTGCAATCTGATTAATAAATTTTGTAAACTATTGTGACAGTGAGTTAAAATATTTGGAATAAATTTTTGAATCGAATCTCTAAGGCAAGATAAAACATATAACTTTTATCATTACGGTGCCTACTAAAAGCTGCTTTAACCATTGCAGCTATCCGTTATGTTGTAATTTTTGTGGTAAACCACAGAACCGGACCCATTCCGCATGAAGGTTGTAGTTTACCGGGAAGCAAAAAAAACCAATATTTTAAAAACCGGTGGTAGTTTTATAGGTACAAAACTTCACACAGCACTTCATGATGAAAAAATTATCGACGTTGCAACTCTTCGGTAACTGTAGTGTACGAGTCAACAAAAGTTAACGCTGTGACCAGTGGCGTAGCCAGGGGGGTTTTGGGGGTTAACCCCCCCCCCCAAACCAAAATTAATTGGATTGAAAAAAATAATTGATACTGACGAATTTAATTTAATATTCCACAAAATATTTTTGGAAAAATATTCTCTGATCACTACATTGAGAACTGTGTTTAAAGCGTCATGAGAACTTTTGGAAAAATGTGGGAAGGGGATCTTGTAACTTATCTCTTAGCCAAAATCCCATAGTTGTCAAATTACTTCAATGTAAAATAATATAACTGTCTGAATTATTATGAGCTCATTTTTGGAAAGATGCTTCAAAATATGGATTAGAGACAATTTTTCGAATGGGAATCTAAATTTGAATAGGTTGATTGCATATAAAACATAAGCTTGTTTATCGAAAACTTGCATACATTTCAACATTTGCTGAAAATGTATTTTTTTAGATTGTGTAGAGTTTAGACAACAATTCAATATAGTTAACAACAAGAATAACATTTTAGAAACTAGTTGAAAGTTGATGTAATTTTGTCTCTAGCAGGTCAGGATCGGTTTTATGAGCATTGGATTTTTGTTGTATTATCAACTATATGAATAGCCTCTTAGCAGGATGCAATGAATGGCGTACTAAAATTTTGTGTGCTACGTACTGCAAGTTGTGAGGTTGACTAATGAAGAAAAGTAAAATTAATGCTCGATAAATTTTTAACGGTCACGATCACATTCATTCGAAACTGCCAAATTTCCATGTTAAGTAACATTGAAGAATCTCAAAACGTAAAACTGTTCATCTGCTGATAGAATAATTTTGACGGCTAATCCTCCTAGAAGTAATTATAGAGAAGAATTACTCTTCAAGCAAATTTGAGTCGAGACTTAATGTCTCCAGCAAAGTTTTCGAAAGTGCTATTTCAAACAACTTTGTCAAAGACATAAATATCCCACATATTCAGAGTATCGAAATATAGTAGTAGGAAACCTTTACAACAAGCTATTCTGAAATTACTGTATTTGATAAATCACTTCTGCGGTAATTAAATAATACATTCACATTGCGTTCAAGGTGCCTTTGAAGCTTTACAAAAGAAATAAGGGAACTAGATTTAAAACAAATAATTCCCAGGGATTAAAAGGACTCAAAAACACAAAGAGTGATTCCATTTTCAGGAGCTAGCATCAATTCGGCGCTGGCTTAGTCCGCCCACCAAGTTAGTGTCGGATTCTGATGAGATGAAGTCGAAACGCAAGTTTCAGTTCCATCCATCCATAATTTAGTTATAGGTTTTGTGTTCTCAACTCGCAATGATTGTTTCAAACAATTTTATCCGTAGCGCAGAAAAAAATAGTTTTCACCTAAATTTTTCTTCACTAAGGAGAAATTATGCAGGCCCAGTCCATTTAAGTCCCTATGTGTTGAATTCATATAGCCTTCATATTTTCAACAAAATTGTTTGAAATGACATTATCAAAAACTTTGCTGAAGGCACCATGTCTCTTAATATTTTTGAAAAATTAATTCACCATAATTACTTCTATGAGAATTAATCACTAAAATTTCTATATCAAAGCAGGCGCTGTTTTATGTTGATAACTTTCCGAAGTTGTCAAACCTTCAAAGTCTAGGATTATTATATTAGGTGATCTTGAACGTTGAAAATTTTTTAGATCATTTATCCCACTTTAAAAGATCGCAATTTTTGACTTCATTGACATTTCATACAAGAAAATAATCTATAGAGGTTTGAAAACTGTTCCATGTTGATCCTTCTTGTTTGTAGATTAGAATGACATCTGTTAGACTACTTATGTTTTTGAGTTTTCAATAATTTATCAAACTCATATTAAATTTTAGCATTTTTTCAAAAAAATTGCGACTCTCATCAAAACCTCCTCCAAACCAAATTTCTGGCTACGCCACTGGCTGCGACAGTGGTGCTAGTTTGCAGAAAACCATTTTATTTAGTTGGGATAAGATGGCGAGGCTTTATTCAGTAATTCAGCGTCTTTAGCTGTCAGTTTTTCGAAAATTGGAACGAAAAGCAACGTCGCGAATTCATTTTGCGACACTCAGCGGGACATCGGAAAACAATTGGGAATTGTACAATCAACCGTGAGTCGTATGATTAAAAGGTACTACTAAACTGTGAGCATCGAATGGAAGGAGAAATGCAGGTAGAATGGATGTTCTATTAGTGGTCAGGATCACAAACGTGTTGTGAAAGAGTTTAAGCGTAATCCAATGCTTCGGTCAGGGGTGTGCCTAAAAAGTTGAATCTGTCCAAGTCTTTGGTTCAGAGAGCCAAAGACCGCGAGAGACAAAGTACAAAGTGCAGAAGGCTTCAAATCGTGACGAACGGAAAAATATGATGGGAAAGTCATGGACGCGAAAACTGTACACCCAGATGCTGACGAAGCCTCATTATCTCATCATGGATGATAAGACTTGCGTCAAGGCGGACATTCTGTAGCTTCCGGGGCAACTATTCGTCACCACCCAGCACAAATTTGATGTTCCGGAGGAAGTAAGGAAGCAGAAACTTTCAAAGTTTGCCAATAAATACATGATCTATCAAGCGATTTGCGTTTGTGGCAAACGGAGTACGCCTTTCCTGACTACCGAGACTGTAAACGGGGAGATCTATCTCAAGGAGTGTCTTCAGAAGCGTCTGTTTCCTCTGTTGAAACAACCCGAGGGTCCTACGATTTTCTGGCCGGATCTAGCTTCGAGCCACTATTCAAATGTTGTCCTGGAATGGTACGAAGCCAACGGGGCTACTTTCGTACCCAAGGAAATGAACCAGAACTAAGGCCCATCGAAAAATACAGCAGGCACTACGGAAGCATCCCAAGGAGGTCACAACTGAGGAAGATATGAAGAAAAAATGGGCTTCCGTACAGGAGAAGCTGCAGCTAGATGTTGTACAGAAACTAATGAGGGGAATTAAGCGTAATGTGCGAGCGTAAGGTTGTGGTGTTGTAGTTGAATAAAATAAATATGCCAAAAACTTACTAATGGGTTATATTGCATTGTCTGAAAGTTTGAAAAGAATCGGACAAACTAGGTAATTTTTTTACAGCGTTTTTCCGTGGTGCAATTTGATGTGGGACATTTCGGAAGGTTTCACGACCGTAGTCAGCAAATCGAAGAAGCATACAAAGCCAACCGACCGTTTAATTCAAGGCAACTGCTGCGTTGTTAGCATGGATGAAGTGACGACCAAAGAAGCAAACTGAATGACCGTCAGGCATTGCTATAAATGCCCCCCACAACGTAAAAAAGCTCCGCGCGCAATAGTTGATTGCGCGCGAGGGAATTAATACTAGCCTATTGAAAAAAATCACATTCGAACTCACGTAACACCTATGTAAACAAACCACCGTGAATTGTCAAACGAAGTTCATCATTTTGTGGGGTTATGTCGGATGGTGTAAAACCTAATTCAGAATACTTTTGTTTCTTTGTTGAGTGCAGAGCAAATCTACGGATTTAATGTCGCGAGAATCTGGCATCGCTGGTGCTGCTGCTCATTGATTCTCGTGCTGCTGCTAACATCTGAAGGTGCGCCATCGGTGCTGGAGCTTTCGTTTGTTGTAGGTTCATCGGAGGCGTCAGAAGGAAGTAGACAAATTTTTGAGATCGGCCGCTTCAGGATACCTCTAGCAGTTTTCAGTGTAACAACCCTAACGAGTTGATCTGGTCCAGGATGGACAGAAATAATTCGTGCGAGTGGCCATTTTACGGGGTGTTGGAACTCATCGACAAGGATTACGAGTCGCCCAGGATGCAATTCTTTGTTTTCCTTTGTTAGCTTGTTGGATTTTTGCATCTCTTGTAAATATTCACTGGCGCGGTGCCAAAATTGTTGAAACAAACGCTGTATCGATTGGTAGTGGTCTAATCTGTTCGTAGGGACGTTTGTTACATCGGCTTCTGGTATGCAATGCATTGTGGTCCCGATCAAAAAATGAGCTGGAGTAAGGCAGGACAGATCATTTGGATCTTCAGAAAGGGGAACCAATGGACGCGAATTCATGGCAGCTTCGATTTCTGATAGTACAGTGCTCATATCTTCGTACGTTAAACGGGAGTTCTGTAACTGGCGATATAAATGTTGCTTGGCAACTTTAACTGCTGCTTCCCACAATCCTCCGAAGTTGGGGGCCTTCGGCGGGGTTAAGTGCCAAGTAAGGCCTTCATTAGCGCATTTAGACTGGATAATTTCTTGATTTTTTCTCAGCCAAACGTGAATTTGTTCCAACTCGTTTTTTGCTCCCTCGAAGTTTTTGCCGTTGTCTGAGTGGATATCTGTAGGGCGACCTCTTCTGGTAACGAAACGTCGAAGTGTCGCTAGGAAAGCTGCTGTGGAAAGGTCACTGACCAACTCGATGTGGACCGCCTTTGTACTGAAGCACACAAATATGCAAATGTAGGCCTTCGATGCTCCTGCCTTCCTATGAATGGGCTTCAAGTAAATGGGGCCGGCATAGTCTACCCCAGTTATAGTGAATGGACGACTTGGTGTGATACGTGAAAGAGGTAACTGTCCTATTTGCTGACTCACAGGAACGGGACTAACTCGGGTGCATTGATAGCATTCTCTTATCACGCTTCTTATTAGGCGTCTTCCGTTTGTAGGCCAATATTGCTCCCTTATAGCAGCGAGAGTAAGTCGGCCACCTCCATGCATTAATTTCAGGTGGTAGTATTTAGCGAGGAGACGGGTATAAGGATGGAAACTTGGCAAAAGGACTGGGTGTTTATTGATGTAGGGTTGTTCTGACAATGCTAATCTCCCTCCCACTCTTATTATTCCTTCAGGGTCTATAAATGGCTTCAGCAGTCGAAGACAAGAGTGTTTAGAAACTTCGTTACCCTTCATTAAGTCCTTGATTTCCTGTTTGAATACATCGCTCTGAGCAAGTTGAACGAGGGTCGATTGTGTTTTGACTAGTTCATTGACGGTTAACGAGCTGCTGGCTTGGTTTGCGTTTGAAGGTTGTGTACGGGCTTTCACACGACATTTATAGGCGAATCGAAGGCAGTATGCCGTGACACGAACTAGTCGGCTGTGGGATGAGAATCTTGCAAAGTAATAGTTGTATAGGGTCTCGGTCTGAACTGTGGCAACTACAACGTTCCGGCGCTCCTTTCCATCTTTTGGGTATTCAGAAATATTTGTCGTTGGCCAGTGTTCTTCAGGAAGAGACAGCCAGACGGAACCTTGTCTCCAAGCGACGCTTGACACGAAATCAATTGCATCCATTCCTCGCGACACTATGTCGGCTGGATTTTCCTTCCCGGCAACATGTTTCCAAAAAGATCCTTGTGTAGCGGACTGAATAGCTGATACGCGATTAGCTACGTAAGTTTTCCAAGTGTTTGGTGGAGACCTTAGCCATTGCAATGTGACTGTCGAGTCGGACCAGAAATAGGACGAATCAATATTAATTTGCAAAGCTTGCACAATCCTGGTGTAGAGTTTCGCAGCAAGGTCAGCTGCACATAATTCTAGTCTCGGAAGTGTGACCCGCTTGAGGGGTGCCACACGAGATTTGGACGCTAATAGCTGTACGGAAATATTACCCTTAGAATCGATTGAACGGGCATATGTGCACGCACCATACGCTTGTTCGGATGCATCAGCAAACGTATGTAATTGAATTGATGCATTTGGGAGGAATGCGTATCGGTTTACATTGAAGTTTGCGAGTAATGGTAGTTGCTCGGAGTACCTTTTCCATTTTACTGCAATACTTTCCGGAACTACGTCATCCCATCCACAGGGTTGTGACCACAAGTGTTGCATAAGAATTTTGCCTTGAATGATGACTGGTGCAATAAGCCCTAAAGGGTCAAATAGCTGCGAAATTTCTGAAAGGATTTCACGCTTTGTTAAATTGTTCCCCTTTTTGTTTATGTTAGTATCAAATCGTATTGTATCGCTTTGCGGTTCCCAAGCAATACCCAAAGTCTTTACTGTTTCATTTTTGTCAAACTTTAACGGTGACTGTGTACCGATATCATCTACCGAGAGACCTTGGAGCACATTAAGTTTGTTCGACGACCATTTTCGAAGAGAAAATCCTCCTTTAGAAAGCAATTCTCTCAACTCAGTCCTCAGCTGTATCGCTTCCTCCTCTGATTGCGCTCCACCGATAAAATCGTCTACATAAAACCCCTTTCGTAGAGCTGGGCCGCCCAGAGGGTAAGATCCCCCTTCGTCTTTCGCTAGTTGTTGCAGGGTTCGGGTTGCAAGAAACGACGATGGAGAGAGTCCATAAGTAACTGTTAAAAGCTCATAGGATCGAATTGCTTCACTTCGGCGAAATCGCCACAATATACGCTGGAAAGGTGTATCATTGGTGTGTACTAGTACTTGACGGTACATCTTTTCGATGTCTGCGACCACCGCCACTGGGTAAGTACGGAATCTGAGAATGACTGAAATCAAGTCATCTTGGACGACTGGACCAACGAGTAAAGCATCATTGAGGGAGTGGCCTGATGACATTTTGGCTGATCCATCAAAAACCACCCGCACTTTTGTTGTAGTGCTAGATTCTTTGACGACAGCGTGGTGAGGAAGGTAACATTGGTTAGAGAAGCCATTCTCCTCAATTGGAACCAATCGCATATGGCCGAGTGATAAATACTCTTGCATGAATTTGTTATATTCCGTCCAGAGCTGATGGTCACGATCGAGTCTTTTTTCAAGTAGCTCGAATCGTCGTAGTGCAGCGAATTTGGATTCTCCGAGGAATTCTTCAAAGTTGTTGTGACGGGGCAAACGAACAATATATCTCCCTTCAAAATCCCGGAGTACGGTGGCTGCGTAGAATTCTTCACAGTACTGTTCTTCTACGGAATTATTGGCCTGATTTGGTAGCTCTTCAATTTCCCAAAATCGTTCTAAATTTTCTTCTAGTGTAGCCAGTGATACTGAAGTAACGGAATGGTGCGAAATTTTCTTCGAGAATTGGGTAATGTTTGTCGTTCCCGAGACCAGCCATCCAAAGACGCTGTCCACCAAAATCGGCAAGGATTTCGAGAGCTCAATTCTAGCGGCTGTTCTGAAGCATGAAAAAAAATGTTCGTTACCAATAATTAAATCAATGCCGGCTGATTTGTTGAAACTAGGATCAGCAAGAAATATGTTTTTAGAAAGCCCCCAATCGTCGATATGCACATCGTGAGCTGGTAGGTTTGACGTGACTTTGTCCAAAATTAAAAAACTGACATCCATCGCGAAATCTTCCTTCCTGGACCGAATCTGAGTAGAAACTGCTTGTGTGACATGCTGAGGTTTGTTTCCGACACCGTGAATGAGTACATTGGCCTTTTTTCTTTTTAGGCGTAGGATTTGAACCATACGTTCAGAAATAATATTTGGTTGCGAACCGCAGTCCAGCAAGGCTCGTGCGAAATGTTCCTTTCCGTACCGATCAACTATTACCAGCACCACCGTTAACATTAAAACACTTCGCTCAGATTGCTGCGGATGTAATGTACTGCGGGTGGTATCCATTCTCGTGGCAGACGTGGCCGAAAGTGTGGATGTTGTATCAAAGGGCGCGCTTGGTGTCCGCATTGACGTGACAGGATAGCTTCCCGATGTGGTGGGACCTGCGTTAACATTGAACCGACTAATATTATCGGCAAACGCCGGATGGAGGAGTGAATGATGGCGTCGTTTACAAATTCTACAGCTGAATTTCGATAAACAGTTTCTTGCAAAGTGATCTGCTCGGAAACAATTGAGGCACAAACGGTTGGCATTCACTAAATTCATTTTGTCAGTTATCGAAGACTGTTCGAATGATGCACACTTCACTAGTGGGTGGTGTTGATCGCAAGCATAACAATTAAATGGAATCTTCTCAGTCGCTGCATGGGAGGAAACATTTGCTCGATGACTTCTTTCAGTATCAGGAAGGCTCGATGCAAGAACGGAATGCTGGTGATTGACCATAATCGATTCTAAGACACGCATACGACGCTGAAGAAAACCTATTAAGCACTTGTATGTGGGTGTCTCTAAAGTTGAAGCGTGATCCTCCCAAGCCGCCAACGTGTCATCATGCAAGCGTGTACAAAGAAGGTGCTCCAAAATCGTGCTCCACGAATCGATAGGCTCACCTAATTGTCCCAATATTTTAACATGTCGCTCAAACTCATCAACGACCGCATGCAGTGCAGATGCCGATTCTCTCGACATTTCTGAACTGTCAAATAAAGCCTGCAGATGACGTTTTTTCAACAAGTATTCGTTGGAGTATCTACTTATCAGCGAATCCCACGCCAGTTTGTAATTAGCGGAACTTATTCCGATGGATTCGATGAACTGCGCTGCTTCTCCTTTTAGGGCTGCTCTTAAATAATGGAATTTTTGTATATCCGCCACTTCTTGATTGGAATGGATGAGGGCGACGAACGTATCGTGGAACGCAAGCCAGTCTTTGTAGTCTCCGGAGAATTCAGGTAATGAGATTGTTGGTAGCTTAAGACCCTTAAGAGTGGAAGAGGACCCTACGGTTGTGTTGTGAGGGACAGTATTGTGTGGATTAACAGGAGGTGGTAGCTTAGAGTGTAGGAATGCCTTTATTTTGAACAACAGAGGCTCAAAGTGTGCACGGTAATTAAGGTTTCTCACCAGACCTTCATTCGATTCTTCGCCGTCTTCTAGCTGCGTTTGCACATCCTCAAGTCCTTGCCAAAGTATGTCCAAGTTCTCCAGTCGAAATGCAACCTCGAGCTTGTCCCGTTCTGCATCGTATCGGTCCATAAATTGTTCAGCCCGACTCAAAGAAGCAAGTAGTGTAGTCCTCCTCGCTGTCAACTGCTGCTTCGTGCGTAGGCAATCCATCGTACAGAAATCTAGCAAAGAAGGACCCAGCAGCACCGGCGGGAAAACAGTAATAACTTGGAAAGGTACTCACCTAACCAAGGCAAATGCAAGCCTTGTATAATTGGTATTTAATACGCTATGTATAGCACCGCGCGTCGATTGGTGAAGAAATTTGCAACCGGACGGGAGGAGTTGAAAAACACCACGAATAATCTGGTAAAATAGAAAACCAGGTAGCACTGACAAATATCTAAGTAATGCTTGGAGCGACTCTCACCTGCTCAAGGCAAGATTGTGCCTTGTACGCGTTCAAGGTTGCTGTGAGGGAAACGCCGATAGACGCAGCGGTAGGAAAGTTGACCAATTCACAATGTTGCTCTTGATGTGTGGACCTCTATGATTACTGAACTTCTATTGGTTTTGATACGCCTTGTATAATTAAAGCTGAGTGGGGTGTTGAGATAGCTTCCCTTGGTGGCGGAGGTTGGCGTCACTTCAGAACGGTTTCGATGGCGCGCGATGGATCCCAGAACAATCGTTTGAATAGGACTATTGTCCTGCCTTTAGGTTTGGAACATGGCGAACTGCAGTACTCCAAAATGCGTCACAAACGCCAATTTACGCTGCTCACCGCGCCACAATCCTGGTCACGGCACCAGAAATATGTTGTACGAGGTTCTGGATGTGGCAGGATTAAACGAAGGTTAACTTCAACGGACTGGTCGGTTCACTGAATCGAGCGGATTAAACGGCACTGTTTATCAAATCCCGAAAACCTTAGCGAAACACACGAAATATTTATAATCGATTTACGGAATGCCAAACACTTTCAAATTGTTTGAATTTTAATGATTTTAAGTTTATTGGAAACCAGGAAATTCTCAGTTTAACTTATTGCGCTTAGTACTTTATTAACGTTTGGACTCGGTAATGATTGGACAAGGAATCAAACATGAAATGTTTCACGCGAAAAATGAGCATACCTTGAGAGAACTCTCTCTGCAGCATTCGATGCGCGAGAGTATCGCAATTTAGCAGTGTGCGTGAAGTCAAACGATCATAACCAGATTAAGAGTATGGAGTGTTGCAAAAAAGGTACTGTGTGGCACATTCCTAGTGCCTTTGCATGCAAGCCCGAACACATAGTGATCACCAAGCCATCCACTACACCATTGGTCGGCGAAATTGTATGGTAACGCCGAGAGTGAGGACTGGCGAGCGGAAGTGGAAAATAAAGGAATTCGACAAGAACCTTTTTGTGGAAGCACTTCGTGCTGACAGCGTCTCTCCAATTCCGAGTGCCGATGAGCTGTCGGAAACAATAGCTAGGGAATGCGATATAACAATGCCAGGGAAAATGGAGCCGAGGAACTTCCGGCGTACTGGTGGAACGAAAGGCTAAGCATCCTCCGGGCTACTTGCCTAAAAGCCAGAAGACGCGTTCAGAGAGCAAGATCTGAGGCAGTCAGAGAAAAGTGTAAGGTTACATTCCGGGCGGCCAGGGCCGCTTTTAAACGTGAGATAGTGCTAAGCAAGTCCACCTGCTACAAGGAGCTGTGCAGAGAAGTAGACGCTTACCCCTGGGGCAATGCTTATCGTGTCGTTATGGCCAGGATCAAGGGTCCAATGACGCCAGTCGAAATGTGCGCCGACAAACTGAAAATTATCGTGGAGGGCCTTTTCCCGAAGCACGACCAATCCTTATAGTGGAAAAGGGCTGAAAGCGAAGAACGCTCCCGGACCGGATGGTATCCCCAATGTGGCACTGAAGACTGCGATCCTGGCGTTTCCGGACATGTTCAGGATAGTCCTACAGAAATGCCTGGACGATGGCTTCTTCCCGGATAGATGGAAGATCCAGAAGCTGGTGTTGCTGCCAAAACCACGGAAACCACCAGTAAATCCAGCATCGTATCGGCTGATATGCCTGCTGGATGCTCTCGGTAAATTCCTGGAAAGGCTCATCCTCAACAGGCTGACGACCTACGCTGAAAGTGAGAACAGACTATCGCAGAGACAGTTCGGGTTCCGGAAAGAAATATCGACGGTGGACGCCATCCGCAGAGTCATCGCGAACGCGGAGAAAGCATTGAAGCAAAAGAGAAGGGGTAATCGCTACTGCGCCGTGGTAACGATAGACGTGATGAACGCGTTCAACAGTGCCATCTGGGACGCCATCGCCGTAGCGCTGCATAGAATGCGGGTTCCGGACTATCTGTGCAAGGTTCTGAAAAGTTACTTTCAGAACCGAGTACTGGTCTATGAAACGAACAATTAGGGTCACGGCGGGAGTACCTCAGGGCTCCATACTTGGCCCAACGCCTTGGAATATAATGTACAATGGAGTGTTATCACTGGAACTGCCCAGGGGAGGGGAGATCGTCGGCTTTGCAGATATGTTGTCCTAATGAGAACGGACGAGACCCTTGAGGAGGTGGAGATGTTGAAGGCAGAGACAATAGCCATCGTGGAAATCTGGATGGCTTGCGTCAAGTTGCAACTGGCTCACCACAAGACCGTGGTAGTGCTGGTTAGCAACCGTAAGCAAATCCAGCGTGTCGAGATCAGCGTCGGGGGACAATCCATTCCATCGATGCGCGCGCTGGGTGTGATGGTTGACGATCGGTTGAATTACAACAGCCATGTCGACTATGTATGTGAGAAGGCTGCGAGGACAAGTAGCGCATAGGCAAGGATCAGGCCGAATCACGGAGGAGCAAGATGCAGCACGAGACGTCTCCTGGCGGGTGTCTCATCCTCAATACTAAGATATGGCGTACCGGCCGGGGCTGCTGCACTGAACTCAAAGCGGAACCGGATGAAGTTGACGAGCACTTTTCGCCTAATGGCTGTTCGTGTCGCGACTGCGTACAGAACGATATAGTCGGAGGCGGTATGCGTAATTGCCGGGACGATTCCCATCTGCATCACTCTGGCTGAGGACGTACCAGCGGAGAAATGAACGTAATGCAAGGAGACTGGTTCGAGTGGACTCGTTGGCTAAGTGGCAGCAAGAGTGGAATAACGCGGAGAAAGGAAGGTGGACGACTCATCCCAAATGTGTCTACTTGGATATATAGGAAGCATGAAGAGGTGAACTTCCATCTGACGCAGTTTTTGTCCGGGCATGGATGCTTCCGGAAATACCTACATCGGTTTGGACACGCTTCGTCACCCCTTTGCCCGGAGTCTGTGAACGTGCAAGAGACACCGGAACACGTGGTCTTCGAATGCCCCAGATTCGAAGAAGTCCGAAGGGGTATGCCTGATATAACAGTGGACAATATCGTCGAAGAGATGAGCCGCGACGAGCATATCTGGGACGCTGTCAACAGAGTTGTTACGAGTATACTCTCCGAGCTGCAAAGGAAGTGGTGAAGGGACCAACAAAGTAACGACATTGGTTAGAATGCCGCAGTGGAACCACAAATAGGGTTTCGGGAGAAATTCCGTCGCCGGGAAACTCACCGACGGTGTAGACTGGGTCCACCGCCGGGCCCTAGTAACAATGGAGGTTTTATGACACTCTTGAAATCTCTCTTAAAACTTAGATTGAACTTGTAGTGTGCTATAAAACTTAATTTGTTACTTGGGGGGACCAGTTGAGTAGTACGCGATGTAGCATCGGGCTCGGGTCGTCGGGGCGCCAGGGAACCGGACGTCAGGCTTCACCGGAATTGCAGGACCGACCTGGACACTCTACCGGGTAGCTCGTGAGTAGGCTAGATCCACCGCCGGGGATTTGACCGAGTAGACCGCGTCGAATTGCCAGAAGTGGGTCGTTGGAGCGCCAGTGAACCGGAAACTACGCTCCACCTGGAATCGCTGGATGGACCTCAGCACCTGCTGGCTGGCCGTTGAGTAGGCTAGGTCCACCGCCGGGGGCTAGACCGAGTAGACGAAACGGGGAGCTTAATGACTCACAGAAACGTACATCGGTATCGGGAGCGGTCTACCGCCGGGGAATTCTCGATAGAGTGGATTCGGCGCCGGGAACTACCCGACAGAACCGTGACGAAAAGGGGAGCTAATTGACTCACGAAACAAACACCGGTAACACGGTGTCTTTTTTTAACAACTTTATGCAAAAAAATTCAGCATCTCTGAAACTTCAGGATATGAAAGAATGGGCTTTCCCCTTTCATTAGAAACCAAAATCAAAATAATCCGTCGGGGGGTCTAGAGCAACTTTTTTTTTAAGTTTTTTTTCGTGAAAACATAGATCTTACAATGGAACTAGTTCATATTTCTGTCCCTAGATGGTGCTTTAGACATTCGAACAACACTAAAAGTGAGAATCTGATAGATTATTTAATTGTCTACAACTTTGTTACCAACTAAAAACCGATTTGAAATTATCCCGAAAAGTAGTTTAATATTTTAACGAATTCTAAGTCTAAGTTAGTTTCACAGAAGACACAGAAGACTGGTTTGTCAATTCACAAGCACTTTTTTATTTGCCAAATAGTTGTGTTTAGTTCAATAGTGAATTCAGCGGAATTTGAGAGCTTGGAAAGTCATCTTTTAGCTGAAAATTATAATTTCCTGATACAAGGCACCATTCATATTTTTGGGATGAGAAGTTTTAGATAAGTGTTGACCAAATGATATAAATATTCTTTTTTCATGATGGTAAGTGATTCCTCCCGCAGAAACAGCCTTTTCAATTATGTATGCCTTCTTTTTCATTTTTTAGATTGTTCTCAGGGATGACTGATAACTATTCTTACATGAATCTCCTACTCTGCATCTTCATATAAAATTGACTTGTCCTGAACTTTAACCTTTATATTTGAACAAACTCAATAAAACTTTTAACGCACCATTGCAATATTTCGCGGATTAAAAACGCTGATTATCCGTTTTCAAAATTAACTCAATGTGACAAACTTTGAGTTTTTGGAGTTTGAGTTTTTGGATCAAGATAATTTTTTTTGGGATATATTCGAGGACTTCTATGCATATAAGATTATTGTTGTACTCAAATCATATTTTGTTTTCAAAAGTAATACATATCGTATAATCTAGGATCGATTTAGTAACGACATCTCGCATAAAGTCCAACTGCCACAATATGCATTGCGAAGAAAATTTGAATAAATCATTTCACACTAACCACTACTTTGGACAGTTATAGCTGTGGTTTGCGTTAAATTAGAAACGGTGTGTCCCGACATTTCGTCTTGAACGGAATTAGCTGACCTTAGCGATCATAACCTAAATTATACGACGTATGGTCCTTTCTAAAAAAAACCCGTGTAACAAAACATAAATGTAAGCAAACCGTTGTAACCAAGCAATACCTTCCGATGAATGGTAGTCCCTTCGAACCTATCGGGAAAGATTACAAACCAAAAGCACAAATAGTTTTCTGACTCTGTCAAACATCCAAATTTTCAGAAGTTCAATTAGAATTGTCAACGTAATGAATCCCGTCTAATATTTTCATGCCACTAAACCCAATTATTTTTTTGGAAATGTAATAAGTGCGAGAAAACATATTTCCAAACCACTAGGCCTCATGTGAAACTATCTTAGATATAACTTTGTTTAAATCTTAAACAACTTTTCCGGATGATTTCAGATCAATTTTTAGTGATCAACAAACTTGTAGAAAATTAAATTTTCTATCAAATTCTCACTTTTAGTGTTGTTCGTATGTATAAAGCACCATCTAGGGACAGAAATATGCACTATCTCCAGTAGTAAAACCTATATTGTTACAAATAAAAATTAAAAAAAAAAGTTGCTCTGGACCCCCCGACGGATTATTTTGATCTTAGTTTCATATGAAAGGGGAAAGCCCATTCTTTCATTTTCCGTAGTTTCAGAGATGCTGAATTTTTTTTGCATAAAATTGTTCTAATAAATACACCGTGGTAACGGAAGAAATTCCGTTGTCGGGGAACTCACAATCGGAGTAGGATAAGCGGTAAAGCTGAGAGCTGAATGGTTCAAGAAAGCGGGTATCGGTGTCGGGGGAAATTCGTCTGTCGGGGAACTATCGGTCGGAGTAGGGCGAGTTCACCGTTGAGCACTATCCAAGCGGATCGTGATAAGGCCGGGAGCTGAATGACTCCTGGAAACATGATCTGAATGGCTCAGGGAATCAGCACCTAAACGGCTCCCTACAGGGACGAGAACTAAACGGCGACGTAATGGATGGAGACAAGAAGCAGGAGAGGAATAGAGAGTGCAATCAAAGCTCATAGGTCGTGCCACTCCATGAACCAAGCGAGGCTCCCAGATAGAGCAGCAGAAAGAGGTGCGACGAAAGCGCAACGAACCCCCCCCCCCCCCCCCCCCGAAATAATACGATGACGTAGTTCCGTGGGAAAGAAGGGCGTAAAAAGTAAGGAATGTTTTTAGTGGTTAAGCACGAACGTGAGTCGCACACAGTGCCAATACACTACAGACCAGGCTCAGGGTTGCCGTCAGTAACATCCTTATTATGGCTTACTAACTACGGTCAACGGACAGGACACGGAGTCCATCACCGACGTCGCATTCGGTAGTCCTTCATTGATAGCGAACATGGATCGGAGAGTATGCGAAACGAATACGCATAGTGACCACCAGGCGATTCGCTACCGCATCGGTCAACAGAACTCTGCTGCAGTACGGAGAAGGATGACCGGTGAACGAAAGTGGAAGACAAAAACCTTCAACAAAGACCTCTTCGTCGTAGCTCTTCGGCCGAGAATGTGGATGCGGCTGACCTAACAAGAAGGAATATGGTGGCTTGTGACGCCACAATGCTGTGAAAACTGGAACCACGCAGTAGACAGCGTCCAGTTTACTAGTTGAAAGAGACGCTTAGTACGCTACGCGCTGCTTGTCTCCGAGTCAGAAGGCGGGTTCAGAGAGCAATATCGGAGCCAGATAGAGAAAAGTGCACAAAGCAGCATTTCGGAAAGCTAGGGCCGCTTTAAAACGGAAGATCAGGGTTCGCAGATTACCACAAAGAGCTGTGTCGAAAAGCAGGCGCCAATCTCTACGGCAACGCGTACCGAGTTGTGATGTGCAAAATGAAGAGCTCGATGACGCAACCATGTGCTCGTGTAAACTGCAGATAATCGTTAAGGGTCTCTTCCCGAAGTACGATCTAACTGTTTGGCCACCGACATCGTACAGCGAAGAGGGAGTACACACGGACGATCGGCAAGTGACTAACAACGAGCTTGTAGAGGCATCGAAGCGGCTGAAACCAAAGAAAGCCCCCGGTCCGGATGGAATACCAAACGTGGTGCTGAAAGCTGCGATCCTGGCATACCCGCACATGTTCTGAGTGGTGCTGCAGAATTGTCTAGATGAAGTCAACTTCCTCAACATGTAGAAAGTACAGAAGCTGGTGTTGCTGCCAAATCCTGGGAAGCCATAGGGCGACCCGGTCTCGTATATGCCTATATGTTTGTTGGATATACTCGGAAAACTCCTGGAATGAATCATCCTTAACAGCTTGACAAAATGCACGGAGGGCGAGCGCGGACTGTCCAAGATGCAATTCAGATTTCGCAAAGTAACATCGACAGTGCAGGAAATACGGACAGCGCCCGGGAAGGTATCTAAACGGAAGCGAAGATGAGATCGATACTGCGCTGATCGATGTGAAGAAGCAGAGTGCTTCTGCACGAGACGAACGAAGGGCAGAAGTCAATGCGAGTCACAGTGGGCGTCCTTCAGGGCTCTATTCTAGGTTCAACTCTTTGGAACGGGATGTTCGATGGGGTGTTAACACCGCAGCTGCCCAGGAAAGTGAAAATCGTGGGTTCTGCGAACGACGTGTCACTAACGCTGATGGATGAACAACTTGAAGAAATGGAGGTGTCGGTGATGGAGATAATAGACGCGATCGAGAACAGGATGAACGGGGGCAAGCTGCAAATAGCTCATCACAAGACGGGGGTGTTGTTGGTTGTCGCAAAGAGTTTCAGCGAATGCAGATCGACATCGGAGGGCACGTTATTTTATCGAGTCGTGCACTGAAGGAATTGTGAGTGGTAATCGACGACCGGTTGAGCTTCAACAACAAGTGAGAATCATGCCATACGTCAGCGGCCCGAGAAGCAGCACGAGACGTCTGCTATCTAGTGTTTCGTCATCGATACTGCGCTGTGGGGTTCCTGCCTGGGGTGTGGCGCTAAAAACCAAGCGGAACCGCAAAAAGCTGTACAGAACATTTTGGCTAATGGTGTCTATCTGCTGGTGCCCTAGAATGATTTCGTTCGATTATCTCAGTGATGTGCACTACCCTAGTAATAAAGAAGGTTTTATGGTAGTTTTATAGCTTCTCATAAAACTTAGATTGCACTTGAAGTGCACTATAAATCTTCAATCGTCGCTAGGGTTAATGCATTAGCGCGTGTAACGGAAGGACAAAACTGCTCCACAAATTTCCGACATCCAACAGACAACACATGTGATACGACAATAAATTTACTGTGTTTCGATAATTTCTTATTTACCCTTTGATTATCCACACACAAGAACAGCAACTGAGCAGTACTCAAATGAAAGAGTTTTGCTTTTTATGGATGCGATTACAACTTGGGACAATTGAATTATTAATTCGCACGTCGGTCGTTTAATTATTCCACCATAAAAAATATTCCGGTAGGACATTTCACGATGTGCTGTACCAAAAAAAAAAAACCGAGCCTCAATGAGCTTCAGCGCGAATGTACTTTCCTTTTGACAAGCTTCGCGTTAAAACGAACCATTAAACGTCGAGCATGAGTACACGTTTCATGGCCGTGGAATTGACAATCAAACGGTACGAAATGGAGTATTAGCGCGGTTTATTACCATGCCACCTCGTTCCACCTTGTGGCTGATTGTCCCCTATGGCAGTGTTCGGCTGATGGTTTCAGTATATACCAGCAGGGGCCTATTTATGATTCTCTTTCAGCACGAAAGCAGATTTTACAGGTCTGTTTACGGTTTTTGCAAGTGGTCGTTGCCTTGCGACAGTTCCACGGGTCGTGACTGCTCTTTAGAAGGGAGCCTGACTTTGGCTGTAAAATTGCCGATGCTTCGGTTGACGATCTCTTACTCGTATTTTTATGGCTGTGGTTCCTTATTAGCTAGCTGGTGTAGGAGTCTGAGTCGACAATATATAAAGGACACATTGATGAAGTGGAAGTGGATGATGTTGGTGCATTGGTGAACATTGGTTCGTTACGAGCCTGCATCGGTTGAAGACGCTCATAAAATATTTAATAACTCTTTTTATGTATTTAAATGATAAAACAAAAATAAACAGTATCTGTTCATTTTACCTTTCCGAAAAGATTAAACTGTAGCAGCATTACCAACCATGTCTGTTGAAATTTTCCCATGTTCGGTTTGATCCACCGGAATCGGAACAGATTTCCCTAATCCCCACATGGAAGTTAGGAAATGTCACATCCACATCTGCTCTCAGACAGTTCCAGTCACACGAACGGTCCTCACGGTCAACTACCCTTATCGTCTGTAGGCCGGTTCGAACAGATATTATTTCCATCCTGCTATTGCACCCATATGTCGACTTGGCAAATCGATGAATGCCAATTCGGTTGGCGATTGATCGTTTCGAACACACTGCAGAGAACCTATCGTGAAGGTGAATTGTTCCTGCTTTTAATTCGCATTTATTACAAGTCCCAAATCGAAAATCGTTTCTAATTCATTTCGCGCAAAACGACGCTACGGTTTCGCGATAAGTGAACTCGGCACTTCGTCGAAACGACCTTCGATAGCCTACGGCAACACCTTGCGGGGTACAATTGAAAATCCGTCTAATTTACATATCTGCTGTTACTGCTGCGGATGCATTCCGAAGCAGCATGTAGAATACAATTGGCACACCGAGTGCAAATTGGAAATGACTCCTTCCTATGGGCATGCATGCAGGCAGTACATACGGGGAGACTTAATCCCATTGCCGGCAACACACCATACGCTGCCGGTCGCATACGTTCTGATCCAATAATGTTCCATAAGTCCGATCCGATTTGAGCTGTTGAACAGTGGGCCGAGATGGAAATTGGATGGTGAAAAAAGAGTGGGGAAACATACATCTTGAATTTGTTTCTTTCGATTTTTTTTACTATGCTATATTTCACCCTAAGGAGTAAAATTTGGTAAAAACCAAAATTTCTCGCTAGGTTGAAAATGATTTTTTTTATTCAGTTTGTTTATTTGATAGGCACAAATGCGTTAGCTTGGCGGTACCAAATTCTTTTGTTTTTTACATTTTAAATACTTAAAGCTAGGAGGTTACAATGTTCAGATATTTGTTTTATATTGAGAGGAAGAATACTACAGCTATCTTAAGACTAGAAATGCAGTTCTATATACAAGAGGGGCAAAAGAATTTTTTTATGAAAAATTTTAAAACAATGAATTCAGTTTGATATTCAAAAGGGGAGGAATAGTTTTTTACGAAATATTTTACAAAACTAAAAATATAGTTTGGTATATAAAAGGAGGAACAAATATTTATGAGAAATTTCACAGATATCTTAAAACTAGGGTTACAATTCTATTTACAAGATGGGGGACAATAGTTTTAATGAAGAATAAAATTAACAGCTATCTTAAAACCAGGAATACAGAATACAAATTTGATTTTGTTGAAGGAGACTTATGCTTGGTTAAGATATTCAAAGGGGGGCTTATTTCCATTGTCGGTGTAGCAGCAGTTATATCAAGGACAGGGGAGAGAAGGCGTATATGATGACATGGATAGAAGAGCAGAACGTGTAATTTTCGAGCAAACGGGAGATCAGCGACACAGTGCCTTGTCAGTAGATCGTCGAGTACCGGGCTGGCGGATGGTATTCTTTGGACCCGCGGG
This sequence comes from Topomyia yanbarensis, assembly GCF_030247195.1. Lineage (NCBI taxonomy): Eukaryota > Metazoa > Arthropoda > Insecta > Diptera > Culicidae > Topomyia > Topomyia yanbarensis. The sequence continues at coordinate 100,371 of NW_026683891.1, read as the reverse complement.
GAAGTTATCAGACCATCGAGTCGCTCTCGCTTCAGCTTCCTTCTATGCAGGGCGATGGCGGTCGCATAGTGGCACTCTGGAACTGGTCGGGTTTACAAGGAAGAACAGGGAGCTTCTAGAAACGAGAAATAAGAGAGAGGGGTTAAATTGGGATGTTTATCGTTTTTATAAAGACATATAAGGAAAATCGCGATTTACCAGCATATCCCGAACTGGGACATTGGGTGGTCTACTTCGGGCCCGAAGGAAATTCTTTAACTGAGACCTGGCGTCACAATACCTGGCACATACTCAGACAACGTGATCGGTATCGTGATAACTTCCATTACAAGCGCACCGAGTACTCTCTTTGTACCCAATACGCCGCAAATGCGCATCCAATGTGTAGTGGTTGGACATAAGCCGGGACATTACACGTATGAAATCCCAACCCACATCGATCCCCCTGAACCAAGGCTTCATTGATACCTTCGGGACAATAGAATGTAACCATCGTCCAAGTTCTCCATTGTTCCACGAGTTTTGCCAACTGTCGAGTGTCCTCTGAAGACTGAAAAATTCCTTGAAGCAAGTTGGTCTTTCGTAGATGTCACCTTCTAAAGCGCCCACCTTTGCTAAAGAGTCGGCCTTTTCATTGCCCGGGATAGAGCAAGGAGAGGGGACCCAAACAAAGGTAATCTGGTAAGATTTTTCACATAAATTGCGCAGAGACTCTCGTGTCTTCCCCAGAAAATACGGGAATTGCTTTTTAGGCTTCACCGTACGAAGAGCCTCGATAGAGCTGAGGCTGTCCGAAATGATGAAGTAGTGATCTGTGGACAGAGTGTCGATGATCCCAAGGGCATAGTGAATAGCGGCTAATTCGGCGACGTAAGCAGGATCATTGAGCTTGAATGAAGCGGTGACATTATCATCGAAGATACCGAAGCCAGTGGAGATCGAGATTTGATCCGTCGGTGTAGAACATCTTGTCGCAGTCGAGTTCTCGGAATTTATTATAAAATATATTAGGGATCACTTGTGGGCGTATATGATCCGGGATTACACGGGTCTCTTCCTTCATGGATGTGTCGAAGAATACAGTTGAATCAGATGTATCAAAGGGACACGGTCGGGATTATATGAAGAAGAATTGATGCTCTGTGCCATGTAGTCGAAGTACAAGGACATAAAACGGGTTTGAGAATTAAGCTCGACGAGCCAGCTTAATTCTCAAACCCGTTTTTAATCACCAGAGATCAAGATATCGCATCGGATGAGCAATCGATATGAGAGTTCCCATAATCGATTTTCAGCGGTAGAACGCCCTCCAGCACTTCGAGACTCATCGTATGGGTCGATTGCATGCAACCTAAGGCAATGCGCAAGCAACGATACTGGATTCTCTCTAGTTTGATGAAGTGTATGTTCGCAGCGGAGCGGAAACAGAAACACCCGTACTCCATCACCGACGATATCGTTGTTTGGTATAACCTGATCAGGTCTCCTGGGTGGGCACCCCACCATGTTCCAGTTATTGTCCGGAGTTGGCATTTCTGTTTCAGATACCTAATGTGAATTTCCCAGGTACCTTTAGAGTCGAACCAGACCCCGAGATATTTAAATGTGAAGACCTGATTGATCGTTTCACCCATTGATAGAAGCTGGAGTTGCGCCGGCTCACGCTTCCTAGAAAAGACAACCAATTCAGTTTTCTCCGTGGAGAACTTGATACCCAGCTGGAGAGCCCAAGCAGACAAATTGTGCAAAGTATCTTGTAATGGTCTTTGCAAATCGGCAGCTTTGGGCTATGTAAAGAGACCATTGTCTGCAAGTTGTCTTAGAGTGTATGAATTGACCAGACAATCATCAATGTCATTCACGAAAAAGTTGTAGAGTAGGGGACTTAGAAATGAGCCCTGGAGAAGACCCATGTAGCTAAATCGCAATGTTGTTAAATCGCCATGCGAAAAGTGCATGTGCTTTTCAGACAACAGATTTAGCAAAAAGTTATTTAAAATTGGTGAAAGACCATGCTGGTGCAGCTTCTCTGGCAGAATATTGATAGAAACTGAGTCAAAAGCCCCCTTAACATCCAACAAGACTGATGCCATCTGCTCTTTGTTAGCATAAGCCATTTGGATTTCTGTAGAAAGCAACGCAAGGCAATCGTTCGTTCCCCTTGCCTTTGCGGAAGCCAAATTGTGTATCTGACAGTAAGCCATTTGCTTCGACCCAATTGTCGAACCGAAACAGGATCATTTTCTCGAACAACTTCCGAATATAGGACAGCACTGCAATCGGTCGATACGAGTTGTGGTCGGAGGTTTTCTTGGTTTTTGGATGGTGATGATCTTCACTTGCCTCCAGTCATGAGGGACAATGTTACCCTCAAGAAACTTGTTAAATAAGTTCAATAAGCGCCTTTGTGCAGTGTCAGGCAGATTCTTCAGCAAGTTTAATTTGATTCTCTCTAATCCTGGGGCGTTATTGTTGCATGATAAGAGAGCAAGTAAGAACTCCACCATCGAAAACGGTGTTTCGTTCGCGGTATCGGGAGGAGACGCGGCGCGGCACGTTTTCTGTACCGGGACAGAGTCCGGACAGATCTTCTTGGCGAAAGCGAATATCCAGCGGTTTGAATATTCCACGTTCTCGTTGGTACTGTTTCGGCTACGCATACGTCGAGCCGTACCCCAAAGAGTACTCATTGCTGTGTCTCTCGTTAACCCGTCGACGAACCGGCGACAATAACTGCGTTTTTGGCTTTCATTAGACTCTTCACTTGCCTTTCTAACGATGCGTACTGTTGATAGCTAGCGGGTAACCCGTCTTCCCGGAAGGTCTTAAGTGCAGTGGACTTTTCCGCGTATAACTCTGAGCACTCTTTGTCCCACAACGGGGTGGGAGACCGTCCATGGGTGTTAGCGCTGGGTACTGGTTTAGTCTGAGCTTGATTCGTGCTGTCGAGAATCAAGCCAGCCAAAAACCTGTACTCTTTCTCCGGAGGAAGCTCTGTGTGGATTCGATTTTAACGGATATCGCGGTCGCGTAACTCTTCCAATCAATGTTCCGTGTGAGGTCATACGAGACATTGATTGTTTCCGATGGTCTTGAACCGTTAGCAATTGAAATTGTGATAGGCAAATGATCGCTACCGTGGGGATCAGGGATCACCTTCCACATGCAATCTAACTGTAGCAATGTCGAGCAAAGCGATAAATCCAACGCGCTTGCGCGTGCTGGTGGTGTAGGAATCCGCGTGATTTCTCCCGTATTTAAGATGGTCATGTTGAAATTGTCGCAAATATCTTGGATTAATGTTGATCTTTGATCAGCGTGAAGACAACCCCATACCGTACCGTGCGAGTTAAAGTCGCCTAGAACTAGCCGCGGTCCCAGTAAGGATTCCGTGATATTACAAAGCGTTCGGTGCCCTACCGAGGCTCTAGGAGGAATGTAGATGGAAGCAGTACAAAGGTCTTTGCCTTTGATTAGAACTTGATAAGCGACAATTTCGATGCTTGGTGTCGAAGGGAGGTTAATTCGGTTGAAATAATAACAATTTTTAATCCCCAAAAGTACTCCTTCCTCCATAAGGGTTTTCTCGATCCATACGAATTATATTAAAGTCGCGGAAGTTGAGATATATATCGGAAGTTAACAAGGTTTCACATAATGCGAAAACATCACATTTTTAACTGTTTAGTAAAAATTTGAAGGAATCGATTTTCGGGAGGATACTTCTGCAATTCCACTGTAGGACAGTGATCGAATCAGTGACCTCGTTTGATGACTTAGCCATCGAAGGATACGATCACTGCAAGGAGGGGCCATTTAGCAGCCAACTGCTTCAAAAATGTTTGCACTATAGGGAGAAAATGTATCAGGATGCTTTTAAGAGGATCAGTAACATTGAATGTTGTGAATATTAAGTCCACTATGTCAGAAAATTTCATTAGACCGTTACTGGACTGAGTGTCTGTTTGATAAGAGGGTACACTTGGGGTTTTTGGTGTCCCTGGAAGTGGTGGATACTCCTTGTTAGAATTAAGATTTCCAAGTCCTGGAGCAAATTGCTTCGGCTTTAGGGCAGCACTTCCGTTGAATTTATTAGACGATGTTGGCGCACTCTCAGAGGAGGACATCTTGGGACCCTTACGAGGTAGTCTAGGGGAGGCAAGATTTTTCCTCTTCCTGGAATCCCCCGGGTTAACGACAGATGTTCCCTCTTGAGTATCATCAGATTCTTGCACAACGCTAGCTAAATCAGCAAAGGGATTTTCGGACGGGACAACTGGCGAAGCATTCTTTAGCATTTCTGCATAAGAGTGCCTCGAGCGTCCCTTAAGGAAGCGCTTAATTTTATCCCCGCGCTGCTTGTACGCAGGTCATGATTTAAAGGCATGCGAAAGGCCCCCGCAGCAAAGGCACTTTTCAGTTGCTTTGCCGCAAGAGTCATCCTCATGCTCTCCCTCGCATTTGCCGCATCATTTCTTATTTCTACAATATGTGGCTGTGTGGCCCAACTGCTTGCAATTTCTACAGCTCATGACCCGCGGTACAAACAGGCGAACAGGTAGGCGAACCTTGTCAAGGAGGATGTAATTGGGAAGAGAGGACCCGGCGAATGTCACCCGAAGCGAGCCTGATAGAGAGTAGGTAGTCTTACCTCCCTCGGTGTTTGCGGTATGCAATTGTTTGCATTCCAAGATCTTAATCTGTTGAAGCGAGGGGTCCTTAAATCAACCAACCCCGTGCTCCAACAGTTCTTCGCATTTCAGGCCCGGTTCGGACACTACCCCATCGATTTCTATGGCCATAGCAGGCACGTACGCCTTATATTCACAGCAAGCGATCTCGTTTGCCTAGCCGAAATCATTCACTAGAACATGTATCTTGTTTGCCCGAACACGTGTTATCTGAGTTACGGCCGGGTAGTTAGCAGTCAGATCCCGAGAAAGTTTTTATTCTCTCCGGTCCAAAAATATACCACCCATAGCCCAGAGGAACCTTGTGGGTACTTCTTTATGCCGGGAGCAATGCGAGTGTTAGGGGGATCAGGGACTTCCATGATAACATCAGATGGTATTTCGCCCTTTCCCATTTAAGCACGAGAGCAGAGCGTTATATAAACGGGGATGTGTCTTATTACTTGATTACAAGGTAGAGTAAAAGTAGGGAAAAGGAAAGAAAGCAAACGAGGGAAAATACAAATAAAACTTATCTGCAACAACGTCGATTGTTCCGCACCAGTGAAAACAATGTACTGGATTTACTACCGGCACCAGCAGAACGGCTGCTAACGAACGAACAAAGGATGACCTTCACTCATTGAAACTTACACACCGAACACCACTGTGAAGAATAATGATCTGTTCCGTTCAAAGATTGGCAAACATATGGAGTCACTGATTTTGTGAGGCTCACATTGGTTTTGTTTTTTAATTTTTTTTCTTCATTTCATGTAAAACAGCCGACAGTAGCTCAAAAATAACATATCACGGTATGGTGAAGAGAGATTTCGAATGTCATGATAAAACTGCTGATATCATGAACATGAGTCACATTACTCTGCATGTTGCGCGATAGTGCGATAATAAGCTCAAGAATAAAATATCACGATAATGTGTGTTTAATTACGAAAGTCGTAACTAAGATCCTGAAACCATGAGCATGAATTATAATACTCTGCTAGAAAAATCCGGTAGTAAAGCTCAATAGAGGTTCGTTTTTCGAACATTTACAAAGTTCTCCCAAGTGGATTGATAAATTAATCTCTGAGATATCTTGCCAACCCAAAAGCACGACTTTTAGGAAACCTGAAGAGGTGAGTTATAGGGGACAGCGCACAACTATGTTCTAAGCTCCCGGAAAACTAAACTAATGCGTATTCTATTAAAACATATTCGGAGTGTATTTGTAACATGTTTTAGAGTAGAAAAATGCAAAAAAAAACGATTTTTAAAGCCCCCTTAAATCAATGCTTTCAAACAGAGATAGCAGTCACTTTTGAAGAATGAAAATATGGGGTTGCGATAAATACCGGGATCGTTTACATTTGTTCGAAAAACGCAACCCGTTTGATAGAAGAATAAGGATGCATAATTGCATCAAAATATGTCAGCCCACAGTGCTGCTGGCGGGACACATTTCTGTTCGATGCACGCCTATGCGGCCAGTTGCTGCGCTACCAGCAAATTACAAAATTTCATTACGATGTAAAAGGTGGATCGAGTAATGGTGTTTTTTTTTGTTGCTTCTTAGAGGCAAATCCTTTGCCGGTTCCGACCGTTATAGTGCTTCCGGCAGATTTTCATTATTCGAAAAAATATGGTACTGTAAGTTTTGTGAATACATATTGCGTTTTTCTAGCGTGTCAATGACGCTAGCGCTCGCAAGTCTAGCTTGCTGTCTGTTGTTCCCGATTTCAACATTCCACTACGAATTCAATGGAGTTTCCGAGTAGAAGGTCGAAACAAAATTTAATCATACCTTTATACTTTCCGTCGATTTATGTTATGGTTAGGACATGACATCACTGTTTGTGTGATTTTTTGAGAGAGCTTTCTGTAGTCTTGCAACGTCGGGAGTTTGTTCAACCCCCATCAGTCTTCAATTCTTTCCTCGTCTCCTGACCCTAACATATACGAGCATCAAAAATGACTTACTTTTACGTTTGATTTCAATTTCAATTATACATGACATTAAATTTCGTAAATCCTGTAATTTTACTCCACATACAGTTCGGACTCGATTATCCGGGGATTCGATTATCTGGGGATTCGATTATCCGGGGAAAATGATTCGATTATCCGGGTGTTTCGAAAGAAAGTCAAAATTTCAACTAGAATGTCTGATTACAGTACAAATTCGATCATTGCAGTCAATAGGACCTTTTTTGGGGAATGGGGGGGTCTAGGGTCAACATCCTCTCAAATTTTAGCCTTCCTCAAAAATAGCTTATATATAAAGTAAAGTAAAGTGATAAAAAAAACCAAAACATGGAATCGACTTTCCCGGATTGGAACCAGTTTACAAGAAATTGTTCGTCTAGAGCCAATATATAATAAGTTAAATTTATTGTGTCAATTGAACCACCCCTCGGACCATGGGCACACGCTTAATCTGAACAAATTGTTTAGAAAAATGGTTTTCTTCGGATTGCATCTCTGGCACTCTTTGCATTAGACACGGAGCAAGAGGGGGGGGGGGGCTAAAGCCACCCCTTGAAATGTTTTGAAAATAAATTTCAAAAACATTATTATCAGCGACTTTAGCTTGTAGCTCGTTTGGTTTGAGATAAAGTTAGAAGATTGCTGTTTCCAACAACCAAAATCAATGGTCACGAAATTCAGTGTGGTTTATGCTTCTGTCCCAGCCGGTGGGAAGCAAACGACCAATAAAGTTACTTTTATATTGTGTTCCTTGTCTGAAAAACAAAGGAAACTTCTACTATACTATGCCCTAGTAATCTGTCGAGATGAGTGAGTCGCAGAAGCAAGAAGTGGTGCACCGGCCAAATACTGTGATTAGTGGTGATTCGCATGAGACCGAGTATTTGTGACGAGGACCATTTTTTGAAGATGAAAATGGAGGCTATACTTACGATAGCCACCTTTATTGAGTTCTACCACCTCAGGTATTATGCGCTCATAGCATTCTACAAATTGGATCATTGATTTCGAATGATTTAAACCCATTAAATTTTAATGGTTGTGTGTGACAATGCTGTAATTGAGATCTTCATATAAATGGACGGTGAGAGAATCAATGTTCGGTTACAAGATCGGATACCGCTCACTTGCAGATACATATGGGAGAAATGCAGTACAAAACATAATGCGATAGTACAATTACACATAGTATTCTTTGCACATATCAAAGGCAAACTAGTACGTTCCAGTTCTGTGAAACAACGTCACATTACGATTTATTTACCGCTGAACACAAACAATTAGCAAATATGTGGCACATGTTCAGGTAATATTGACAGCGGCAAAAGCTGCGTCAATATCTCAAAATTTACAGCCAGCAAATCATTGAGGAAATTCACAATCATAAATGCAACAAGCAAGCATGTTTGCAAACATAATGGCAGCAGCCACGATTATGACACGGAAGTGTTCAATAGCGAGATAGATACGAACGACACCCTATACACAGTTGGTGAAGAAAAAATATTTCCCTGCTTCGTAAACAGGTATCTACGTGCAATGGTTAAGAGCTTGCGTGAGATCTGTTGGATAACCAGTAAAACTCATTTTATTATTTTTATTGTTGGAAGTAGATATAACTAGATAACAGAACCACTGTTTCGATTGGCTAAAGCATTGAACCGAGTTCACTTATGAATTATTTAAAAAATAGTAGAAGTTTAATGGACGACTGAGTACTAAAACGCTCTAAAAGTGAACGCATCATCGCAAGTGATTGTCCCGTTTAACAGAACTCAGATGTAATGCTCGATATTGGCAACTCTATTTCAAATTTAAATGACAGGTTTTTGAATTATACCCAATTTGAATTGCTGTATTAGGTCTGTGCACTGTGTACTCTTAGTATAAATACTAGACATCACATTCAAGCGTACTAGGCAAAAAAATATTTCAATTTACTGAGAACGATATAGCTGAGGCGACAGTTTTTGATTTCGCGTCATTTTAACGCATCATCATTTTCATTGGCATTTAATTTCACTTTCATGCGAGGAATTCGTTCCGTTCATGCGAGCTCGCAACACTGTAGCGACTAAAATGTAGTGACTGGTTGAATCTAATAGTCCAATAATTTCGATTTTATGTCTTCAGTATATAAGCAGTCTCACGATCTGTTTTTTATTCGTTTTGGACTAAAATGAGAGATAGTCAGAAAAAATCAGCTAACCTAAGAAGCCTCTTCTATCTTTTCTATGCACTCAGAACAAGTGCTTTCGGAATTTCGCTCTGATCCTCTCAATTCGGTTTGACAAAACGGCATTTTCGAAAACACATTTCGTCTACGTTATCCGTACAACATTCAACGGTAGGTGGAACAAAGTTCATTGAAATTGTTTCCTAAATTTTGGTAACACAAACCTGTAATCAAAAAGCATTACAGCTTTCTTCAAGAAGTCATGCATCTTTTTTAATCTTGATGATGATTGTAGAAAAAATTGAGCTAATTAAAAACGAACCAATTGAATTGACTTAGAAAGTGTAACTGCAAGCATCTTCGCATCACAAAAACTGCCGCTGACAAAAAAATTTGCAAAGGGTTCACAGAAATCGGATAAATTTCAATAATTTAACAATATAGAAATCTGCAAGAAAGTCTCTTCGGCACATGAGAAGCAAGTGCGATGTGTTTTCTTTGATTTGTCGGAAGTAAGTGTGAACCCGAATGCGCCATGTCGGGAGAATGAATGACGTGGGAAACGAACCAAACATTTCATCCATCGCGACGGGCAGGAATTGAATTTCAGTTCTCTTTCAAGTTCACGCAGGGATGCCAATTTTTTTAAGCTCTGGTTATATTTAACAAAATTTACGTAAAATGCAAGATAACAGTAATCAGGGGATTTCTTTTCGATTAGTGAACAGTCCTATAGTAGATAAAATTCCGGATAGTTCAGTAAATTAATTCATTGAAACATCTCTGTTGTATTGTCCAAAAAGCCATGAACTCCGAAATGAAACCTGTAAGCTTCGTGCGCTCAAATATAATATTTGCTTAATCTATGTTAATACAGCTATATTTCTTATTTATGCTTTGTAGAGAAATCAGTATATTTTTTGTACACCTTTAACATGTCAACAAACAAAACTGGTCTGTCTTTTGCCATAGTTTCAAGGATCTAGTAGAAGAATTGCCTAGAAAAATAAGCCTGTCTAATGATATAAAAAGTATCAATTTCATAAAAGAATAGGATCTGTGAAAAATCTGAATACTTAAATAGATATTTTTTCCTTTTTTATTTCGACTATGTTAGTCACATTTTATTTTTTACGTTTTAACGACATTCAATTTGCTAGAGATTACTGGGTAGGGAAAGTTATGAAACTTAGAGCCATAGTACTCAAGTGAGAGCAAGGATGTGAAGTAAACAGATCGGAAAGCTAGAAGTGGTAGGGTCATTAGAACAGGCTTATTATCATGCGGGCTTAATTTTTGCCTTCTGATAATGAGGGTCGAGCTTAGGCAGAATAACTACGAATAGATAAATGTATCATCATTTAAATTGAAAATTATTATAAATTTGAGTTGAATAGGAGTTGAACCGTTTCTGCGCATCTACAAATCGCCTGCCTAATCAGAAGGTTTGAAGCGAATTTCGACATTCTTTTGTATTTGTCTTAATGAAATATGCTAAAAACAAATGACCTACAGTGGCATGCGCGGAATTAATGACGAAGTCGAAGATGTCGTTACAATCGTTGAAGCGACGGGTCATTTCTAATATCGGTTGTTGGCAGCGTAGTTAGTGTTGTACATTTCAGAGTGCAGCAGTGTTCGAGAACAAAGGACACGGCTTGGTGTGTAGAGGTTAATTTGTGATAGAAGATCGGGAACATCATATTCAGCCATAAGAGGCTTAGACACGAAGGTAGTTTACGACGCGGGTCTACGATCGTCTAAAGTGTGTAGTCCTAATAATCAACAACGATCTTCGTATGTTTTTCCTTTTTTTATTTCAACTATGTTAGTCACATCTTTTTTACATTTTAACGACATTCAATTAGCTAGAGATTACTGGGTAGGGAAAGTTATGCAAATTTGAGCCATACTACTCAAGGGAGAGCAAGGATGTGAAGTAAACAGATCGGAAAACTAAAAGTGGCAGGGTCATCAGAACAGGCTTAAAATCGTGCGGGCTTAATTTTTGTCTTCTGCTAATGAGGGTGGAGCCTAGGCAGCATAACTACGAAATCACCCGAGTTCACTAGCATGTGTGATCTTCGTATGGTTCAGGTTCAGCGGATCATTCCAAGGCAATTGACGTAACGCATATTGTAAGAATCTGCGCTGGATAGCCTCACTTCGTTGGCTTCAAGTTGTATGATGGGAGCACCCACGTTTGCAAATTCCAACGGTGAAAATGGTAGCTCATAAATTAATAATAAATCATTCCGCTATCAGTAGTCGTGACGATCGGTCACGTTGTAGAGATCCATTCCTTTGCAGTGTCTATTGTCTAAAAGTGAATTGTGTAGCGTTCTTTAGTTAGTGGTGCACGTGTTTCGATTCCTGCGTTACTCAGCTAAGTTCATTGGTTTTAAAATTGGTTTTCCATTAAATAAATCCTTTTCTGCAAATAAGTATAATTGCTGAACATCCTACCCTCTCCATTTTATAATGGCAGAGGGTGGGAACAGTGCGATGTCGGTCGATGACCGAGATACCCCAACCCCAGATCCAAAGCCGGAACAGTCGCGAAGGTCGCACAGACACCGAGTTTATCCAGAGAGTGCGAAAGGTCCTTTCGTGGTGTACTTTAGACAAATTTCCACTCCTATCAACATCCTATTAATATCATCTGAGCTTTACAAACAATTCAAATCCATCAAGGAAATCAGAAAAGTGAATCTATACAAAGTTCGAGTCACTGTGAACATACGCGAAGAGGCTAACGATATGATAAAAATCCCGCGTTTTGTAGACCTTTATAGAATTTATATTCCGTCGGAACAAGTACAGATCGATGGAGTGATATACGACAGTGAAATTGACCCTACGGATATTGTAAAATTAGGTGTTGGAAAGTTCAGAAATGCAAATCTTCCGTCAGTCCCTATTTTGGAATGTGAACGACTCTTTGCCCAAGAAAATTCAGAAAGTGAGGTTAAATTCGTGGCATCAAATGCTCTTCGAGTCACATTTTCGGGGACTGCTGTGCCCGATTATGTATGTGTGAGTCAAGTTTTAATAAAAGTGCGGTTGTATTCTCCAAAGGTGATGGTATGCAGTAAATGTCAATTGCTGGGACACACTAACAAGTACTGTGCAAATAAGATCCGTTGTAGTAAGTGTGGTGAGAACCATGAAGCGTCGGTCTGCTCAAGCTCTCAGCAAGCGTGTCTATTGTGTAGAGGGTCACACGATACAGTGAAAAGTTGCTCAGCATATCGAGATAAGCACAAGCAAATTAAAGACAAAGTTAACAATCGCAGCAAAAGTACATACGCTGACATGGTGAAGGCTATTTCTCCTCTTGAAACATCGAACAGGTACTCTGAGCTCAGTAATTTACCCGAATCTGATTCTGACGATCTCCATGTTCCCCAATGTAGTTATTTGACACCTAAAAAAAGAAAACGAAGTCGTCCTACGTTGCCAAGTAGAACTACAACCCTTCGAAAGAAGGAAAAACTTTCCTTTCCAACGCTTCCGAAAACGCAAGACGTTCCTGGATTTCGCAAGGTTGACGATACTCAAGCCTCAGAGACAGATTCCTGGTCGTTGCCAGGGATTCTCAAATTAATCTGCGACGCTCTTAATTTAGACGAATTCTGGCGAAATCTTTTCGACAAATTGAGCCCATTCCTTTCACTACTCTGGGATAAAGTGAAATCATATTTGCCTCTCTTTAAGCTACTGTCCGTAAACAATGGCTAATACAGTAGGTAAATATAGTATCTCGATACTCCAGTGGAATAGCCGAAGTATTATTCCCAAACTCACGGGTTTGCGTACTATGATAGCTGATTTGAACATTGATATTTTCTGTGTGAGTGAAACGTGGCTAACGGATAAACACTATTTTAGCATCCCGTCTTTTAATGTAATTCGCAATGATAGATCGGAGCCATACGGAGGGGTTTTGATTGGCATCCGCCATAGCATTCAATTCCAGTCACTCAATCTACCCAAAATAGGATCGATAGAATGTGTAGGTTGTCGTATCAAAATGAACCAATTCGAGAGTTCTATCATATCAATTTATATTCCGCCCAATTGTAGCTTTAGAGAAAGCGATCTGAGAAGCATTTTAGATAAAGTACCACAGCCATGTTTCATTTTGGGTGATCTGAACGCTCATGGGATGGCCTGGGGTTCTTCAAAAGACGACGGTCGATCTCGCATTATCAGTGATTTAATCGATGAGTTTCGTTTTTGCATTCTCAACGATGGTAGTACTACGCGAGTTGCTTGCCCACCAGCGTCTCCTTCTTGCGTCGATCTCTCCCTGTGCAGCGCTTCGCTTGCGTTAGAATGTAACTGGAAGGTGTTGGATGACCCATTTGGAAGCGATCATCTCCCAATTCATATAAATTTGACTTCACTAAATCAACTCTCAGAAACCGTTTATTGGTACGATCTAACAAAAAATGTGAGCTGGGATCAATTTACTCAGAAACTGTTAGAAAGTACTCAAAAATTCAGGCATATCACTAATCTAAATGAAAGGTATCGAATACTGTCCACCACAATAGTAGAATGTATGAGAGAATCTCAAACCAAGCCAATCCCGGTTATGACCAATAAAAAAAGATCCCCTACGATATGGTGGGACGACGCATGTTCAAATTTATTGCAGCTAAAGTCGGAAGCGTATAAAAGGTTCCGCTCGTCAGGGAATAGAGAAGATCTTCTAGAATATAAACGTTTAGAAGGGGCTTTCACGCGAATGACTAAGTCCAAAAAACGAGGGTACTGGAAATCATTTGTAGATAGTTTGGACAAAGATACGGCTATGTCTACTCTGTGGACGACAGCACGACATTTACGTAACAACAAATTCCCACCTTCTACAATGAGGGAATACTCAGAGGAATGGGTAAACCGCTTCGCAACAAAAATCTGCCCCGATTACGTTCAGCATAACTTCACTTTTGATCCTGCTACAGGAGGTATACACGTTTTTGACGAGCTAGCCTCTCCATTTACACTAGAGGAACTCGAATATGCCCTTGCTTCAGCGAACAACACATCCGCTGGGTTGGACAATATAAAGTTTGTAGTTCTAACAAAGCTACCGTTAGAGATTAAAGAAATGTTATTGGAAATGTTCAACGCTTTTGTTCGAGAAAATGTTTGTCCAGATGAATGGAGGCAGGTTAAAGTGGTGTGCGTTTTAAAACCAGAAAAAGATCCATCTTCGGAGAATTCGTACCGTCCAATATGTCTGTTATCGTGTCTGCGAAAGTTGCTGGAGAAGATGATTTTGAGCCGACTAGAAATCTGGGCGGAAAGAGAAAAGGTGATGGCTAAACATCAGTATGGCTTCAGGCAAGGGAGAGGGACGCGTGACTGTATAGCACTGTTAGCTGCACAAGCAGAAACAACCTTGAATAAAAAGGAAGAATTAGCATCGGTTTTCATTGATATAACTGGGGCGTATGATTCGGTAGTTATTGAAAGGCTTTGCTCGAAAATGCAGACCCATGGCATCCCACAGACTCTTGTGAATTTTTTACTAAACTTGCTGTCGCGAAAAATAATGCATTTTCATTTAAACAACTCGATAAAAACCACTCGGCATAGTTTCTTCGGTTTACCTCAAGGTTCAAGCCTCAGTCCTTTCCTATTCAACTTGTACACAAGGGATGTGGAGGAATTTGTTACTGACGACTGCGTATTGACACAGTACGCCGATGATTATGTCCTTTGCGTTGCTGGTCAAAACAGACAAGTCATGCAGAGAAAACTTCAAAGTTCACTTGATGGATTAACACAATGGGGAAACGAAAACGGATTCGTATTTTCAACAGCAAAAACGGAATTAATGGTATTTTCTCGAAAACGGACAACACCCAATATCGACTTACAGCTTTATAATATGACAATTAAAATGGTGTATGAATTCAAATACTTGGGTATATGGTTTGATACACGGCTTACATGGAAAATTCACATTAACTATGTAGTTAAAAAATGCCAAAAGAGGATTAATTTCCTTAGAACGATAACTGGCACTTGGTGGGGTGCCCATCCATCACTTTTACTTACACTGTACAAAACAACCATCCTTTCGGTTCTAGAATATGGATGTTTCGCTTTCGGACAAGCAGCCGATACCCACATCTTGAAATTGAGTAGAATACAGAATCGTTGCATTCGCATTTCGCTCGGTTTGATGCAGTCTACTCACATCAAATCCCTGGAAGTGATCACTGGAATTCCTCCCATAAAACTAAGATTTTTTGAGCTTAACTGTAGATTCATACTAAAAACTTTCTCACATCAACATCCCATTGTACATATTCTGGACTCTTTGTTTGCAATAAATCCTGCTAGTAGAATCCTGAGAGCATATTTACACTGTATCACAGTAGACTTAGAAATTTCTTCAGCAAGTAACTACTTTTCGCATGGCATAGCAGTACACACGTGCAATCTTCAAATAGACACATCAATCCATAGTCAGCTCCAAGGAATCCCAAAGCACTACATTTCACGAACAGCAAATGCAGTTGTCAAACAGAAACTCAGTGAGATTGACCCGTCAAAGATTTTCTATACAGATGGATCTAAGATGGATAATTCTGCGGGAATCGGAATTTTCAATGTCAAAACCAAATTTGCTTTCCGACTACAAAATCCATGCTCAGTATTTATAGCTGAAGTAACAGCCATTCTCTATTGTTGCCAACTGATACAGAAACTACCACCATCCACTTATGCCATTTGTTCGGATAGTTTAAGCGCACTCGAGGCTCTTAAAAATAATCGCAATGCTAAGAAAGAAGGTCATGCTTTACTTAGCATTCGCATGATTGCATATCAGCTTCATCAATCAGGTTACTCCATTTTATTCCTATGGGTCCCTGCACATTGCTCAATCTACGGTAATGAGCAGGCTGATGCTTTGGCCAAGAATGGTGTTTCAAACATTTCGGTAATATATCGACCGATTGAACATGTCGAATATTTTCCAAACTTAAAAGAATATGTTACACAAGAATGGCAAAGATCCTGGAATGAAGGTGAATTAGGGAGGTGGTGCTATTCTATCCGTCCAAACGTCAACAGGAAAGCATGGTTCGCAGATGTTTCATTAACACGGAATTGCATTCGAAATATATCTCGACTAATTACAAACCACTATGGCTCAAATAGCCACCTCTATCGAATTAATATTGTCGAAAGCAATATGTGTGAATGCGGTGACGATTATGATCACATTGACCATATTGTGTGGAATTGCCCATTATTAGCCAACTTCAGAGTAAGTCTTATAACGAATCTCAGCAAAATAGGTCGACCTGCATCGGCCCCTATCAGAGACGTCCTAGCGAACATCGATATTCCTTACATTAAGGTTCTTAACGACTTCCTGCTCACCATACCTAAAAAAATTTGATACGTGCCCCCTTTTGTTGTGTATCTTTACAGGAACTCGAAACACATACATTGCAGCCACTTGAACCGAGGAACAAAGAAACTACAGACCAACAGAAATGACACATACTTATGAAGAACTACAAATTCTCTCTATCCCTCTCTTTCCTTAACCATAATTCTTTAACTATTGATTAATTCTACACACTAGAACATCCGGCTTCGTGATGGTGATTTAATTTGCCGATTTAGCCTTATTAGTATTAGTTTAAGTTGTACTGTTTATATTGTTTAAATAAAAAAAAAAAAAAAAAAAAATTAATAATAAAAACCAAATTCAAAAGCAAGAATTTGTCGATGTACTATACCATTTCCTGTATCAGACAACATATTGTCTATTGCTTTAGTTTTGAAACTGTTTTCACTAAGAAATTTTCAAAATTACATTATAGTCACCATAATTAAAGCATTTATGCAACAAGTTTTAAGCCCCTCCCGAAACAAAATCCTGGCTACGGGCCTGATTAGAGCGCGAGGTTATTGTTGAAGAATTTGTTCAAGGAATCTAGAAAATACTAGTTTTTAATGGCAGTGTTGCCAAATATGAAACTTTTTAGTACATTTTTCTTGTTTTACACATATCGGTTACTGCAGGCCTTACTGACACATGATATATCATTATACCTACTTTGATCGGTCAGTTTGTGGCACTAGCTTGCAATTATGAGCACATGATTCTCAGGATCCTGTTTGGATAGTTTCAAGGACTCTGATCGAAGTTTTCTTAGCATTCCAATGTGATCTATTTCAGAAAATCGATTGAATCCTTATTCGTATTCCTACGATTTTTTTCTCTGAATTTTGATGTAGGATTTTAAAGAAAAGCTTCTCAGAGGTCTGGTGGAATCCTTTTCAAGATAGAAATCTGTTGAAGATTATGATTTATTCAAGATGCTGATAGAACCTTGTCCCTATTTTCAAAAAAAATTCGGTGTAAAATTTTGATGAATATGTTGCTCTGAGTTCCAGTGAACTTTGACACAATATTACTCTTCTCCTATTATCCCCTTTAACAACTGATCCCTGCTCAGAAGTCCTATGGCATCTTTAACCCCTTCATGTCCATATTGTTTATAAACAACCTTGTTGCTAAACGACTGTAATTTTTGGTTTACACAACATTTGTTTACAACAACAAGTAAGGCCTATGGGACTAATATCCTTCATTAAACTTTCAAATTTTAAGCACAAACAGTTTTAAATATTATCAGTAGAACAGAAGTTATTACAGTTAATCTGATTGGGCTCCGCTCAAACAATGCCAGTGACAGTTTCTGTTAATGGTGAAAACTTTGGAATATTTTCGTAGCCTGGCAATATTATTGAAAACTGATAAAACTTTCTAATTCAGACTGCCTTCGACTACCTTCTTCAAGTAGTTGGACTAGACCAGAAGGTAAATATTGACCAGCTTCTATCTCTGTGAAAGAAGCACCTATCTTTGTTAAACCAAGTTTTTCGTGTTTCATGACGCCAACAGTTCTAAGGAAAAATAGTTTTGGAACCGTATACGCGGTATAAAAAAGTTGGACTGGAGTCGACTGTTTCCAATTTTTAGGTTAGGTGTATGGCTTTGCAGTCTAATTTTTAAGCAAAAACAAACTATTTTGTCTTCATCCGACGTTTCGGTCCGTTTGGGACCTTTTTCAAGGATTCGATAATTGTTGTTTTGTTGTCAACAGATCTGACAACAAAAAAACAATTATCGAATCCTTGAAAAAGGTCCCAAACGGACCGAAACGTCGGATGAAGACAAAATAGTTTGTTTTTGGTTAAAAATTAGACTGCAAAGCCATACACCTAACCTAAAAAAGTTGGTCAAGAAAGGGTTAACAAGAATCTAATAAGAAACCCGGCTGTCACTTAAGGCGATTTCAATTTTTGGGTACTTCAAGTAAAGTTGAATCTTAGCCTATGTGAAGAGGGCGCCAGCAGTACTCTCGCTGAGACGGCCAGGAACTCATCTTCTACGTGACCTTTGGCAGTCCTTCGCTGGTGACAAACAAGATTGAGAGAGTTTACGAAGACTACATGCGTACAATCCGGTACGGTCAACTAAATAATGCTACAAGGACAAGAATCTCTTTGTGGAGGCACAACGCGCACTCTTCTAATTTGAATGAGGGATGAAAGAAACGTTAGCTGTGATATGTGACACCACCCATTAAATTAAACTGGAGTCAAGAAACAGACGACCCCAGCTTACGTACTTACTACATATCGAATCATTTTCCCGGAAAATCGAAGCCCCGGAAAATCGAGTTTGACCTGTATTGCAAGACACACACCTTATTAAAAAGCTTGCCTTAGAATTCTTTCACAAAATAGCTATAAACAACTGATACGTGCCGTTGATTCGTTACCAATATAAAAAATAAATGAAATCCAACTGAAAATACAAATCACACATTGAAATTCTGCAAAATTGACTAGGGTCAAAATAGGTCCACTCACATTTACCGTAACAGGAAAATTTATTCTGACCATTTTATTTCCAATTTCTTCTTGAATGAAGCTAAAATTCATAAAATAACCCAAAAAATTTTGATTCGATTATCCGGGGTGAGATTTTTTTAAAATCCCCGGATAATCGAGTCCGACCTGTATAGCGTTTGTTTTGAATTTTATGTCATTGCGAATGTAATGTATATGTTTCATGTAAAATTTAACGAAACTCGGTGATGTTTCGTTATTTCGTGAATTACGGTTTGTTAAATGGTGTCATGTTTGCAATTACGTCAATGATAAAATTCATTTTTTTTATGTGTATCTTACCCGTTTATGTAGACATTCTTAGAATATTGATTTTCCAAGCCCATGGCTCTTGAATTAAAGCCACGTCTATATTTTCTTTTGTGAATCAGATGCAGATTCACTTCGTTTTTTTTTAGTTTTGTAACTCATAATTTAAATCTCACAAGCTACGAAGAAACAAATTGTCCACTGTGTCAGAGATTCGCTTAACACAGCAGGGGCAAGCTCTATGATTCTCAGTTCGCAACTTGCATATTTTATCCCCGCCAGCCAGAATAATGTAGCAATAATGTTTGGTATCAAAAGCTGTAATACTATAAATGAAGTAATAATAGAGCTCAAATTTAAAGTCATCACAAAGATGACTTCGCGTCACAACCAGGGTTGTTAATCCATAATTAATCGTCATCGTCGATAACGTTACCCACCCGTCAACGTCATCGGAAACTCCGTTAACGATAATGTATCGTCGCCTTCATCGTCATCGTCGATAATTGTATCGTCGTTTTCATCGTCATCGTCGGTTCATCGGTTATCGCGATACATTTTGCGTTACTTTCCCGTTTATTGGGGTTGAAGTTGATGCGGTTAACTTTCAATTGTTTAGAAATAAATAACTATTGAAGGACATGTTGTTGGCAGTTGAAAATCAATAGTTTTGGACATTTTCTATGCACAGGGAGGGGGGGTCCGACGATGTGTCAAAATGGAATTTTTTGGCAACTTTTCGGGAGAGTTTTATATTGAAGAGAAAGTTATTGGCAGTTGACAATCAATAGTTTTGGACATTTTCAATACACAGGGGGTTCGACGATGTGTCAAAATGGAGTTTTTCAACTTTTGAGGAAAGTTTGTTATATTGAAGAAGTTATTGGTAAGTGAAAATCAATAGTTTTGGGCATTTTCAATGTACCGTCGGTGCATCAAAATAGATTTTTTTTCAACTTTTCGCGAACTTTTTATATTGAAGGGCAGGTTGTTGGCAGTTGAAAATCGATAGTTTTGGACATTTTCAATTCACTCGAGAATCCCAATTGGCAAAAAGGTGAAAGAAATTCTTTGAACCACGAAAAACATTTTTAGTTATAATGTCTTCAGCAAAGTTTATTTATATTTTTTGCATTTAAAAAGTATTAGTTGGGTGATTAATCCTTCTAAAGCTGAGAAGAAAGTTTTTGCTTAAGTTTATGAAAATAAAAAAAAACTTTCTTTGGCAAAGTTGTTGAGAATATCTTAAGTATTAACTTCGCTGAAGAGACTATGTGTCTATCTGTCGATTTTAATTTACATTTGTGGATATTTTTTTGATATACCCCTGAAAATTGCTTTTTTCAAAATACTTTTCCTGGTAATTTTCTAGAATTTCTAAATGTTCCAAGATGTTGTTCAGCATAACAAAATACAGAATTTTTATAATGTAAGTTTATTTGTATCTCTTACAACTTAGAAGTTGTCGAATGTTTTAGTGCCCAAAAAGCGATATTTTGGTACGGAAGCCGCAAATTTCCGCAGACGAATACCAATACGAATCTGTAAAATCTTATCTTAGAGATGCAAAATATACAAAAATAATAATACTGTACTGTAAGACCTCCTTAAGAGAATTTTTTACTAAATGACCAGAACGGGTTATGAGGCTTTGTCGAGGAACTAAAGAAGAATATTTTAACCGCTCCGGTTTATTAAAAAGAAAGAAAAAATATTTGTTAGTCCAGATGTTTGCGTTTCGACTTCGTCTCTTCAGAACCAGGAAAAATATGTGCCGATTTTGTCAATGTCATCGTTTTATCAGCCTATAATTCGCCAAGGGGCTGATAAAAACGGGTCTTCACTGTATTCGAAAAACGTTTAAAACTCTATTATGAGGCCGTACATAAATTACACTACATATTTAAGGGTAAAAGAAAGAAGCATGAAGCATCTTGTTACATAGTGGAGAGAAGAAACAGAGGAGAGGGCTAAAAGCTTCCTAACTAGAAAAGGAAATCAAACATTGGAAATATGTATGTATATTCTCCTTTTCAAAATCCGAAATCTTCTGGTTTAAATTAAAATTATAATAAAATTTGTTAATCACCACACGACTTAAATGTGTAGTATAATTTGTGAATGGCCTAATAATAGTGGTTTAGTAGTTCTTTCAATATATGTTTTTGCGTGCTAAAAATTACTAATTGCACAATAGCTCAAAATTTGTTTTCTTCATGGTCAAAACAATATTGATCACCTTTTTGCCGCTTGGAAACACTGTGCACCTGGGACTCTTCTGTGCACCAACTTACTCGAAAAGTTGAAAAAATTCAATTTTGACACATCGTCGGACCCTTCTGCGTATTGAAATGTCCAAAACTATTGATTTTCAATTGCCAACAACTTTCCCTTCAACATAATACATTTTCCCGAAAAGTTGAAATAATTTCATTTTGACGCATCGTCAGACCCCGCTGTGCATAGAAAATGTCCAAAACTATTGATTTTCAACTGCCAACAACATGTCCTTCAATAGGTATTTATTTCTAAACAATTGATCCAATAAACGGGAAAGTGACGCAACATGTATCGCGATAACCGATGAACCGACGATGACGATGAAAGCGACGATACAATTATCGACGATGACGATGAAGGCGACGATACATTATCGTTAACGGAGTTTTCGGTGACGATACATTATCGTTAACGAGTAACGCCGATAAATTATCGTGCAAAATGTATCGCATTAACAACCCTGGTCACAACCTCTATGATACGCTATTTTTAAAATTTCGATTCGACCAATCAACGAATAAGTTGTTTTTATATTTTCACCAACACTGATCGAAGCCATATGTGGCTTTCACATTATGGACATGACATATCCAATCGGTAGCGACCCTTTGAGCTATTCGATTCGTTTAATCTATTAATTGAACAGCAACAGCGCCGTGCGAATATCAATTGTACCGAACGAAGCAGCGAAAAAAAAACGAAAGTTCAATTTTAATGAGACTCATTTGCGTACATGCTTTCATGCTGGCATACGAGAATACATACATTATTTGACAGGGTGGTACAGCATGTTCTGTCCGGACAGCGAAAGCTTCTCGCAGTGTGTCATCGCCAGTAAATTTCACAGTTAATGCACATGCATTCACAATGTGCTACTAGCGTATACACAATAATAAACTGACAAGGCTCAACAAGGAAGACAACCTGTGATATGCCTGTGAGTGTCTGTAATCGCTCGGTCGGCGGTGCGTACCAAGAATGGGAACAAAATTAATTCATTTAATTATGTCGAACGCACAAAACCGCACTGCATTCAATTATAATTCTGGTTTTTCACCTACCTGTTTGACCGTCAAAATTACCGATAATCTCTGGTCGTTGTCTTATGGAATCGTTATGTTTCGTACATCTCATTTTGACGCGTACGAATAAACTATTCTATCCGATCTACTCGACATATCTCGGGAAAAGTTAAGGCAGCGATAACCGAAACAATCGTTTCCAGTAGAAAAGGTCAGTGTGGCCTCATAAATCATTTTCGCATCAGGTCGATGGCCTGCGAGTGAGCAAATATCAAATAAATATAATTTAAATTGTTTAAGTAAGACCGATGGCCGATAGTAGCAAAAATAAATTTAACAAAAAAAAACGTACGCAATTGTTGATCGTGTTGGGAATCGAGGGAAAAAATAGCAAAAATAAATGGGACGATGAAATTTATTACGACAGGAAATAAATTGCAGGCGCACTATAATCGGAAGCGAAAGGTGAATCTGTCCGTTTGCGTTCTGGTTGGGTGGTCGCTTTGGGCCGTACTCGGTGCACGTAATCAATCATCTGTTTACGTATTAAATACACCTTTGCGCGTATGAATTGCTTTGAGGTCAAACGGATTCCTGCGGTTATAATTACAAATTGTTACAAGTTTTGGTTTTCATGCCCAGCTGGGTTGTAGGATGAATAAAGGTTAACGGATAATGACTGCTTTCGTGGGTAATTTAAAGTAACAGGACGTCTAGGATTGGGCGAAACAGTTCCAAATTCAATTTGCCTGACAGGAATCACTGGAAAATTTACTTTCGTTGTATTCTATTTTGAAAAAATACCATCCTGTCTTAGATTTTGCCCAAATATTTTAGTCGAACTAAAAATTTAGAAATGGCTATGGACACGAAAGCGTTATATAAAGCGTTATGGTTCACCTCCTTTGCACATCAGATCTTCTTATTGCTTATTGTTTCTTTTTTTTGTTAGGGGAAACTTTGCCACTGCGACCACTATTCAGGTTATCTTTTGTGGCTGCCCCTGTTTGCTCTACATCCTACAAATTGCCCGAATCCAATGTAGTTGGAAGCGAGTTGTTTGTTTGTCCACATGTGTCGTTCCAACCGGGTAGTACATTATTAATGTAGCTGAAGATCTGTTTGGGACAGGTATGCCATATCTCGTGAGGCGTCATAAGATGCCTTCCGAAGTATCGCTCCATTCGAAGAAATAGTACTGCACACTGGCAGAGAATATGTTCCGAGCTCTTGGGCTCGTAGTTACAAAATCGACATATGTCATCTTGACTTTCGCCAATTTTTTCAGATGATACTTAGTAGGACAATGTCCCGTAAAAAAAACCTGTGGTTATACGTAAGTCTTTACGTTTTAGATCCATTAGTTTTTTGGCTCTCGTTGTATCTGGATGTATGAATTTCTTAGCTTGTCGAGCGCCTTCTACGTTACGCCAGTCGTTTAGTAGTTGGTCTCTTGCCCAAGCTGAAAGTTCTAGTTTAATGGCACAGGTAAATATACCTAGAAATGGTTCTAGTCCAACAAACAAGTTTGATGAACCACGCTTGGATAATTCGTCGGCCACTTCGTTAACAACGATTCCTTGGCGACCAGGTACCTAGAATATCATTACTTTATTTCGAGTTGCCAGTTGTTGTAAAGATGTGATGCACTCCCAAACCAGTTTGGACTCACATTTCGACGACCTTAATGCCAACAGTACTGCTTGGCTGTCCGAGAAGATTGCGATTTTTGCATGTCTGTAGTTTCGTTTCCTACAGACCTCTGAGCAGGTATATATTGCATATACCTCTCCTGGAAAACTGTAGGCCACTTTCCCATTGATATCGCTTCTTTAATTCTTGGTCCGTAGACTCCCGAGCCAGTCAGATCACCCATTTTAGAACCATCCGTATAGAATGATAATGTACCTTGAGGCAGTATAGGACCCCCTACATCTCACATCTGACGATCCACTATGTGGACCTCATATGAGATATCGAAGTTCGGTTTAGCCTCCACTTCCCTGGGGACAACCTCTATTGGCTGTTATAGTTGTTTTCGTGTCTCCCAACGTTGCTGTGATCTCTCGACTTTTGAGCATTGCAAGAATCCAGTCCTCTATCGGTTTCTCCACTCCTCTTTTTGGCAGGGCCTTGTGAATTGATATGTAGGACGTATTATCAAAAGCACCCTCGATATCAAGAAAAGCGCAAATTGCTATTTCCTTGAAATCTAAGGGTTTCTCAATAAGTGTCACTAAGGTATGTAGGCCTGTTTCCGTAGATTTGCTCTTTTGATATGCAAACTGGTACTTGTTTAGTGGAGCTTTCGATAAGTGCTCCGTACGAATATAGTGGTCCAGCAGTTTTTCCATCAGTTTTAGAAGTGTTTATCTCAAACTAATAGGTCTAAAGGCTTTAGGTAGTGTCAGGTTTTTTTACCCGTTTTTGGAATAAATATTACCCTAACTTCTCTCCAGCTTATAGGTGTGTGCCTAAGCATAAGACTGGATCTCAGGATGTTTAGTAGATCCAGAAGAATTATGTCTGCCGATTTTTGTAGAAATATTGGAAGAATGTTATCAGAGCCGAGGGATTTGTAGGGTTCGAAGGTGTTGATAGCCCATTTAATTAGAGATTGTGTGAAAATCTGACAGGCCAGTTTTTGTGATGCCTCACAAGTCTTGTTAGGACGGAGTCCATCACAATCCTGATCCGTCGAATTCTCGTCTTTCGCAACCGACCCAGGAAAATGGGTGTTCATTAGAACATCCAATGTTTCACTATTGCAAATTGTGAGAGAACCATCGCCTTTTTTCACTTGCCCTAGGCCATTTGTGTGATCCTTTGATAAGGCTTTTTGGAGGCGAACTGCCTCTGGAAAGTTTCCGATGTTTTCACAAAACTCGCGCATTGATAGTTTTTTGGCCTATCTAAACTCGGTGTTGTATTTGGTAAGAGCGGTCCTGTAGTTTGACCAGTTACCAGTAATTTTCGCTTTATTGAAAAGGCGCCTAGCTTCCTTTCTAAGTGTTGCTAGATTTTCGTTCCACCATAGAATAGCACGACATACAGACCTCGTTACAAGAGGACAACTGTCATTATAGGCGGTTATGATCCTCTTTTGTAGGTCGTTTGACGCATTATACAGATCTGTCGGAGATTGGATCTTACTCTCCGTTCTTTTTTATTGTTCCAGGTGTGAGCGGAATACACACCAATTTGTTTTCCTTATTTCCCTGTGTTTTTGCATTGTGAGTTTATTGAATTCTATGGCGAACTTATTTGCCCACGGCTCCTGTAGAAGAGCGATGTCTAGGCGCTCTTTGGTGAACCTCCGGGCAAGGACGCTTGTGGCACCTTTTGCATGGTGGAGGTTCACTTGAATGCAGCGAATGCTGCTCGTTTTTTGGGTGTTACTTTACCGTCGTTTTTTGGGGCCAATTCTTCGCCTCCTTCATTGTACCGACGGCTAGTCACAGGCTGTGTGCTGTTCAGCGTTCTAGTGGCTTTTTTTGGCTCAGTATTTGTTTCGGCTCTTGCCGTTTGCGCACCTTCGTCTGCACGGGGTTTTCGATCCTCTCCTTGCGTATCAGTTCGTGAGCCGCATACAGTAGGTTGCTGTTGTGTTTTGCTCGTAAGACGGGCTGGCACCGATGCACTCGTTATCGTTGCTGCAGGCTTGCTATGATCTAATTCCGTTGTGAGGTGCTCCGTGACCCAATCCACAGGAGCTTTTACAGACCATGCTTACCTAGAACTTCCACGTTCGGCGAAGGCCGGGCCCCCTTCAGCTGACGCATTCTAGCCTTTTCGAATACGTAGTTCAGCTGGTTGTGTTGGGAGGTTATCAGTTTCACTGAAGCCTCATCTACCACCAACAGGAGTTCTACCATTTTGGGGACCGTAGTTCTCTTCACGACCTGTCAGCGTTCTGTGCAGAAATTGTCGTTCTGATTCTGCACCAGGCGGAGGATGTTCCCATCAGACCTGTCGTTGCTGTCGGGGAAATATCCGATGTAAAGCACTTGTTTTGGAATCTGAGACGCTTCAACAGCTTCCAATGAAGTGCCTTCCCAGGGCTTGATTACAGCTGTGGCATCCTTCAGCCACTTAACTGTATCTTTGTCTACACAGGCGATTTCGAGATACCCTTGTTTGTAGGTGCATTTCCTAAACTTGGGTCTCGTATTGCTTGAGCTTGAGCTTGAGGGTATTTGCAGGGTGCCCAACCGGAATGATGGCCATCGAGTACGACTTGGCCATTTCGTTGAAAGTTGGGCGCTGCTCAGTTTCCAGTGTCCTGATTCTTGATCTTTTTCGGTTACGATTCCTTCCTGCACCGACTGTTGTTCGGCGAATCCGTGTCCGTCGAACGCTGTCGCTTAGATGGTGCCTTCCCTATTGAGATTTTTGCCAGTTCTAGTGCTTCAGTGTGTTTGTGGCCGTTTCTCAGCAGCCACCCATAACGTTTCTTCGCCGCTCCGCTTAAGTGACGAGTTCTTCCTGTTCCTCTTGTCTTGTTCTCGGAGACCTTCAACCCACCGGTTGCTCCGCCGGACTGGTCTGTGTCCTCCTTGGCCACTGTCCTATCTGGAAAGTTGAGAATAGACGAAGTGCAGGACACAACATCCTCCAACGAACCACTATTCAGCAGCTCTACAAGTTTGCTTTCCGCGCAATCCTTCTCCTCTTCGACCTCCATCGCCGCAATCTCCTCCAAACTCATGTTTACAGTGTTCTTAGTGTTTTCCGTTTTGTTCCCACGAATAGCTAGGGAAAGAAAGTGAACCCTGTCAGAGCTCCGCTTGACAGGGTAAGGGCAAAAATACTGTGGGGTGCGCCCTGGTACCCCACAGGCTCCGTGCGTGGCTTGGTATTTGTCATCACTTCGGATCCCAGTTCTAGTTTTATGTAGGGCTGGGGTTCGAAGTGTTGATGCCCCCCCCCCCGGCCATTCATCCTTGGGCACCGGTCGCGTCACACCTTGGATTGGGGCATTAATTCTAAATTACGGTTTTTAGGCCCGCCCGTTGGCACCCTCTCATTGGGATGCTACAGCCGAAGGCTGATAGCACCCAGCCGACGCCGGTCTAACGATTACATGTCCTCGATAGACTCACGTGGTGGCATGAGATAGAAAACTTGTGAGTACTATGTTATCTCACCATTTGACGGTACAGCTGTTATTAGTCGCCTCTTACGACATGGGGAACAGAAACCCAGTGGGTCAATTCTTCGCTGAAATACTGCGAGAGATTTCAGCAACCACAAGATACCACACGGCTGTTATTGCACATTCGATCGCTATGTTGCACAATTGATTAGAGAGTACATCGCCTTGCTACAATCCATATACGTTACAAGCAAATCGGAGGTCTCTGCGGTTAATTTAATGCTT
Organism: Topomyia yanbarensis; assembly: GCF_030247195.1. NCBI lineage: Eukaryota > Metazoa > Arthropoda > Insecta > Diptera > Culicidae > Topomyia > Topomyia yanbarensis. The sequence continues at coordinate 72,648 of NW_026683891.1, read as the reverse complement.
GATTTAAACTCCCTCTAGCTTCAAACGAATTGGCTCAATCACTTTGTCGGAAATCCATGTTCAAGAGTTAACTGCCATAGTTTGTTTCCTTTCACCGAATTGTACGCTACCTCAAAACCCGCAAACATATGCAGAGTATGCAGATTGTATTCCCGGATTTTATCCAAAAGTTGTCGCAGGGTAAAGATCTGACACCTTATAAGTTGTCAGAGCCAGCTGGAAAAACACGGGAGAGGTATTGTGGGTTGTTATGACTCGATAGTTGTTACATTCCAATTTGTGACCCTTATTATAGATATGGTTTATGAGCTCATTTAACCAGTCCAAAGGCATTTAGTCTTCCACCTAGATCGTAATGATCACGAAGTGGCTTGCTTCATATCGCCAGTCACTACCGACCCTTTGAAGTTCGGTCAAGATTGCGTTTTTCTCAGCGGCCTTCCATTTACCTACCTTACCGTTCCGGCTAGAGCCTTGTTGTCTCTTGCTGTATGCAGAATCCGTCTCCACTCCACTCGGTCCATTGCTGTTTGTCGTCAGCCTCGCAGTCTTCAAAGGGTCCGCAGGTCGTCCTCTATCTGGTCGATCCACCGTGTTCGCTGTGCACTCCGTCTTCTTGTTCCTGTATGGTCGCCCTCAACAACCATCTTCACTGGGTCGTCGACCGACATTCTTACGACGTGTCCAGCCCACCGCAAACGTCCTATTTTAACGGTATGCGCGATGGATGGTTGTTCCAGCAGCTGATGCAACTCATGGTTCATTCGCCTGCTCCACGTTCCGTCTTCCATCTGCACGCCACTAGAGATGGTACGCAACACCTTTCGTTCGAAAACTCGTCCACGAGCATAGTCCAGTCTCGTGGTCGTAGAGGACCACCGGTCTAATCAGCGTCTTGTAGATCATCAACTTCGTGCGGCGGCGAATTTTGTCCGACCGGAGCGTCCTCCGGAGTCCAAAGGAGGCACGATTTCCCGCCAAGATCCGTCTCTGAATTTCTCTGCTGGTATCATTGACGGCGGTTACCATCTCGATTTCGTCACCGTCAACCCGAACTCGGGATGGGAGGTTCACATTGTCGTCTCTAGAACTTCTTCCTCTCATGTATGTTGTCTTCGAAATGTTGAGGGCAAGTCCAATCCTGCTGGCTTCAGCTTTCAGTCTGATGTACGTTTCCGACATCGCCTCAAAGTTCCGTGCAATTATGTCAATGTCGTTGGCAAAGCCAAGAAGCTAGATGGACTTCCTGAAGATCGTGCCACTCGTGTCAATACCCGCTCTCCTTATTAGATCTTCTAACGCAACGTTGGACAGCAGGTACGATAGACCATGCCCTTTCCGTAACCCTCTTCGACATTCAAAGGAACTCGAGAGTGTCCCTGATACTCGAACAACGCACTTCACCCGATCCACCGTCGCTTTGATTAATCGTGTTAGCTTATCCGGAAAACCGCACTCGTGCATTAGCTGATCTCGATCGATTGTGTCATATGCCGATTTGAAATCGATGAGCAAATGATGAGTTCGCGACACTTCTGCAGAACCTGTCGAATCGCGAATATTTCGTCCGTGGTAGCGCGGGAACCCATGAATCCCACTTGGTAGTACCCCATGAACTCTCTTGCAAATGGTGACAATCGGCGGAAAAGAATTTGAGAGAGGACTTTGTAGGCGCCGCGAAGTAGTGTTTTTTTTTCGATGGAGAATGCATTTACGCACTGACCCAGTACACGTGCTTAGTAGTTGCCAAGCTACCAAACGGAAGTGTGCTGGAGTGTCGGGCTCGACCAGTACTAAACTACCTAACGGGTAATACCGACTAAACTCCATTGGGCTCCGCCATGTTTCCCCCAGGAACTACCTCCCGGCATTACTTCTGGGTTGCGCTAAGTAGTGTGATCGCGCGGTAGTTGCTGCAATCCAACTTGTCACCCTTTTGTAGATTGGGCAAACGACACCCTCCATACACTCCTCCGGAAGAATCACCTCCTCCCAATTTTTTTGCGATTGCCCAGTGCAGCGCTCTAGCCAGTGTTTCACCACCGTATTTTAATAGCTCGCTGGACAGTTGATCTACACCGGCAGCTTTGTTGTTTTTCAGCCGACCGATCTCCTCCTTGACTTCTTGGAGATCAGGGGCCGGCAGCCTATCGTCTTCTGCGCGTACTCCAAGATTCGTTGCCATACCGCCTTCGTCCTCTGCTGCTTCATCGTTGAGGTGCTCGTCATAGTACTGCTTTCACCTCTCAATCACCTCACACTCGTTCGTAAGAAGGTCGCCGTCCGAGTCCCGGCGTGCTGACGGAACGTAGCCTTTGCGCGAACTGTTCAGCTTCTCGTAGAACTTTCGTGTGTCGTTTACGCGGTGCAGTTGTTCCATCGCTTCGCGATCTCGTTCCTCCTAATGGCACTTCTTTCTCCGGAAGACCAAGGTTTGCCTGTTCCGTGCTTGTTTGTATCGCTCCATATTCTGTCTCGTTCCGTGCTGCAGCATCCTCGCCCGTGATGCATTCTTCTCTTCTACAAACTGCTTACATTCGTCATCGAACCAGTCGTTTCCTTGATTCGGAATCGCTGTACCTAGTGCCGTTATAGCAGTACTTCCTATGGCAGAACGGATCTCCCTCAAGCCATCTTCAAGAGTATCTGCACCCAGTTGTTCTTCTGTGGGTAGTGCCGCTTTCTTCCAGCCGCTGTACGTAGTCTTGGGTAACTTCGGCGTCCCGAAGTGGCCCGATGTTGGGCCTTGACGTCCGACTACGACGAGTGTTGTACACCGTCGAGAGTTTTGAGCGCATGCATACTGAAACTAGGTAATGGTCTGAATCTATATTCGCACTGCGGTAGGTACGAACGTTGGTGCTATCAGAGAAGAATCGTGCGTCGTTTAGAACGTGATCGATTTGGTTTTCGGTGCGTTGGTCAGGTGATCTCCAGGTGGCTTTGTGGATATCTTTGCGGGGGAAGAAGGTACTTCGAACTACCATACCACGGGAGGCTGCGAAGTTCACGCATCGTTGGCCATTGTCATTCGATACAGTATGCAAGCTGTTTGGTCCGATTACCGGTCTAACATTACCTCCCGTCCTGCCTGAGCGTTCATATCACCGATGACAATTTTCACGTCCCGTTACGAACAGCTGTCGTACACCTCCTCCAGCTTCGCATAGAACGCTTCCTCGTCGGGTCTCTCATCGTGTGGGCAGTGTACGTTGATGATGCTGTAGTTGAAGAAACGGCCTTTGATCCTCAACTTACACATCCTTACGAAGTCCATCCAATCACGCGTTGACGCATCCTGCCCAGCACTACAAAGCCGGTTCCTAGTTCGTTGGTGGTGCCACAGCTAGCCGTCCTATGCCCGCTTTTCCATCTCTTTTGTCCTGTCAAGCAAAGTTCCTGCAGTGCTACGACTTCAAAGTTGCGTGGTTGGAGTTCGTGGTAAATTATCCTGTCGAAAGCTGGAAACCAAAGTGAGCTGCAGTTCCATGTTCCGAGGTTTCAAACGTTGTCCTTATTTCGTCGTGTAGGTCTTTGCCGATTGTACCGATTCGTACTTTCTTCTGCATTGTTCGCAACGGTTAGTTTTCCAGGGCGGCTTGTTGGGCCTTCCCCAACCCCCTATCTCGCCGGAGGACCATCGTGTCAGCTTTGTATAGAGTCTCACGCTGACACAAGGACGATACATCAGCCGCCCCTAACATGGAGAACAGACGCTGTTTTGAGCCGTCCCTAAGATGGGGAACAGACACTCGGATGGACTCACCCTTCGAAAAAAGGAGCCCTCCTTCCCTGTCAGCATACGACCATGCACAGTGGTCGGAAACGTCAAAAACGTGAACTTAATTCACTAGAGGCCAAACCATCGAATTTATTCACAGGGTGTCTTTGGAAGAATTGTTCGTATGAATATTCCCCACAATCTGATAACAATTGAAATTAGGCATGGCTTACTATGATCGAACTAAAAAAAATAACCTTTTATTCTGATGAGGTAGAAAGTTGGTGTCTTCGATAAAGTTTTAGAAATGCTCATAGTGAAGAATTTTGTTGAAGAACTTGAGCTTGTAGGACTAAAGGTTATCGATTTATAAGGCGTTTTCTATGGCAACCCCCTTAAATCTAGTTTTTTTAATATAACTTTTTTCATTGTGACTTTTCGTGCAAACTATGTACTAGACAAATATGTAGGTATCAAAACTACATAATATTGCCGAAGACTACATGTAAAAATACTCATTCGTTTAAAAGTTATTGAAGACTTTTACATTTTTTTACACCAACTTCAACTATGTATAAGAAAGAAAGGTGCAAACGAAAATGCACGAACAGGCACTTTTTTCACTGTCTAAACTATGCACAATAAAGTTAAGAAGGTTTGGTGCATGGCACTCTAGAACCCTATGAATAGGATAAGTTTACTTTATCATGTTTTTTGACATTTTCCATACAAAAATCAGCAAAAAAAATTTTTTTAAACTTTTTTCTGTAAAATTTAGTAATTAATGGCATGACATCCTTTTGTAAGCATTAAATTCATTATGACATGTCTAACTGGGTATATATCAGTTTAGGATCTCCAATGATATTAAAAACTTTAAAGTTTTGCTCCCACGCTTATAAAATCTGAAATATTCAGATATATGTGAAAATAATACTTGTAATTGAATATCAAACCAAGAATTTCAAAAATTGTGACAAAAAAACTTCTTCACTATGAGCATTTATAAAACTTTATCGAAGACACCAACTTTCCACCTCGTCAGGATAAAAAGTTATTTTTTTTAGTTTGATAATAGTAAGCCATGCCTAATTTCAATTGTTATCAGCTTGTGGGGAATATTCATAAGAACAATTCCTCACAAGACACCCTGTGAATATATTCGATGGTTTGGCCTCTAGTGAATTAAGTTCACGTTTGTGGCGTTTCCGACCACTGTGCCATGGTCCCACCGGGGTTGGTTACCTGATCTTTCCTACTCGTACCCCAGCTGGCACCGTGGGGAGGTAGGGATAGCAGTTAGGGACCGTTCATAAACCATGAAGACCGAAATTTGAGAATTTTTGACCCCCCTCCCCCCTAGTAGACCTTAGTAGACTTTTACCAACCTCCCTCCCCCACGCCAAAAGTCTACGTAGACTTTTAATTTTTTTTATTCGCAGGAAATATGAATTTAGCAAGAAGCACATTATAATGTTCAATTAAAAATAAGCGTTCAGATTTATTTCAAGCTTTTTAAATATTAAAGAAAGATATTTCACATTGGTTTTTTGTCTATGATTTACAAAATCAATTAATACCGATTCAAGGTGCTTTCCAACGTTTGTGTAGCGGAATACTTCTTTTCAAGGTTAGTCACTCAAATATATGTAAAAAGATACATTGCTATAACTAGCTTAAATTTTGGCCGAAGTGCGACCTACACCAACAATGCAGAATTGCTAAACACTTTTTGAGCCTTACTGGTGCATTCAAAATTGTTAAATTATAAGAAACAATTACAAATTAATACTGTCGATGTGTACTATCATCTAGACTAAAATAATAAACCAAACATGCACACAAATTTCACTCTTCGTGAACAAATTTCAATATTTCTAAGATAATAAGATAATCTAAATTGCCTTATTTGATTAAGGGAACGAAGCTATTTAAATCTTCCCAAAAATATTTATATTTCTTATAGCCGTATCACCTTAGAGTATTATCGCAAAGTATCAAAGTTTAACTCCGAATATTTTCGAAGATAAATATAGTAGAGCCGGTTTGCATAGGGTCAAGAAGTAAAATTTAACGGCTGTTTAAAGATTTCGAAATCAGTGCAAATGATTGCAAGAGAAACTGATTAACTCGAGTAAACACTTTGTTGTAGAAGTTTAACTACACTACTGCTTTAACCACCGAAATTATTAAATAAAAATAAAAAAAATAATCTACTTATTGTTAAAAATCGAGTGTTTTGTTGTTACAATGCTTAACTTTGAACATTTTTTAACTTTTTATGGTTCATGCATTTAATGGTCCATGAATGTCTGCTAACTAGTGGTGCTTCAGATGATTTCACAGTCAAAATCTTCCGACGAGAGGAATTTTTGGCGATCGTCTTTGGAACTGTCATTTTGTATTATTCCCAGATCAAAACTATATCAAACTATACGCAAGAAACAAAAACGTGTGAGGTTGTCCAAAAAAATTGTGGGCTCTGGGTTGAGTGGTCGCTTAACGAGTAGTTACCTCAATAGTGTACTAGCTCTGAAGTTTCTGCATAAATACTGAATAGACCGATATTTTGAATACAACTCTCTTTAAATCCCATTCATAATTAGTAATACGAGAATAACAAAAAATAAAAGTCTACGTAGACTTTTTCAAAGACCCCCCTCCCCCCTCGTAAACAAACGTAGACTTTTACCAGACCCCCCCCCCCCCGTTCCCCTATGAGTCTACGTGGTTTATGAACGGCCCCTTACTGGACAAGAGGTGTGATATCGACTAGAATATTCTAGTCGATATCACACTGACAGCATTGCTTACTGCGCCATCTCTCCGTCAAAGGAAGGCTGCGGCTCACGGAAAAGTTTAACTTTACACGGGCTTCACCTCACCCTCCTTTGCCTTTTCCACCCGTTGAACCACCAGAAGAATAACTCCAACGAGGATCTATACGATCACGTTAGGTAGGCTTGCCGGACAGAGTGAGTGAGATGGGCAACTCTTTTGTGTTTCGGGAATCACGCCACTATACCAAAAAGGTATTTGTTCTCACTTTAAAAGAGATTGCTGAAGCCATCAGTTGGGGATAAGTGCGAAGCGTTTCCAAAAAACTATAAGAAGCGAGTGTTGAAATAGAATCCGCTAGTTAGAAGATTAATAAAACAGCTTTGAATGCGCAGATGCTGTACGTAGTGCGTAAGTAAACGCTTTGGGTTACCACGTGCTGTTGGTCTAAACCAATGATCTTTTCTAGGTACTCTTGATTAAAAAGGCTGTAATAACTTGTTCAAACCCTACCGATTGATCACTGTGCAACCCTAGTGATACAAATTAGGTAAATCGTCAACCGCTAGGCAGAAGTGGGCGATATGTTGCACGCGCATGGTCGTGCGTGGAGTCACTAAGCGAGCAGTAAGTACGACCGAAATTGCATCGTCCGCGAGGGAAGGAAACGATCGTCATCGAACTGGATCTTATCAGGTCAGGTTTAGAAGCTAAGAGAGACAGGTCAAGATTGTAATTAGATCTAAGCGTCCCGGGACTGGAAAACGCATCCATAGGAATATAGAAATGTTATACCGCTCTATAGTGCCTCTCTATCTCCCTGAGGGTTGATGACCATCTCGATTAAAGTGAGCGGTTCGTTCGTTTTACTTTTTTATTGTTAGATTTTTACGCAAAAAATTTTCTCAATGAACTTATTCGGTTTGGCTATTGTTTTGGGGTCTCGTCGGTGGATTAGCTGAGTAAGAACGGTGTTTTGAGCCACTTTGACATACCCGCCTTGTGGATAGAGTCTCTGGCCGGACTATCGTCATGCGTCGGCAGCCTTCCTAACGGAAGTGGCGCTTAAGTTGTCGACTGTTGTGTGCGCAAGTAAACCGTTACAAGACTGGAAAGTACTAATTATAATCTTTGATGTCTGTTAATTTAATAATAAAAAAGACGACTGGTTGTTTGCGAAATATTTAATAATTGACTGGTTACATAATATTGAAGGGAAATCTAGGTCTGCAAATTGAACTACTCTGTTTTTGTTTTATTTGACGGTTTATCGTGTATTGGAATATTGCATTCTGAATAAATAAATTAGATCACATCATCCTCATTATCATCGTCATCAATTACCAAGAACAATAATAGTCACCTAATTGTACCAGGGATGAAAAAAATATTAATAAAAATAATGATAATAAATGATATTCCACAAAAATATTTTGATTGTCCCTGGGAAAAATGCCCACGCTAAACAATGGAAAAGCAGTAAATCGTAGCACGAATGACATATTCTCGGAACACCAGCGCTATGCAGTGCTATATGGAAACTTTGTCGGTTTAATTATACGTTGATGTTTCACCAACAGCATCACACTAAATACGTAGTTTCCATTTCGGTATAACCCTCTCATTCGCATTGGTCTACAGTCAACCAACCGCCAATTTACAAAATTGCTGCCGGAAACTACACACCTATCAAGCAGAGTCCGATACGTCTGTGGTCACAAGCTTTCACCTGCAAATCTGATGATGCCCACATCCACCCTCTCCCTCCACTCCGCACATGAAACGTGGTTTTATAAAATTGCAAAGGGGTTCACAACAACGTCGGCAATCGCATGTAGGAGTTTATTGCGTTAATTAATTTCGTACCAGAATGAATTTGTATTTGCATTGCGGAGATGATGTTGCACATCTTTTATTAAATTCAATTAATGTTGATGAGGTTACGCGTTCGCATGCTGGGGAGCAAATTCAGAGCCACATTTTGCTTCAACGATTTCACTGATTGAAATAGTATATGAAAAAAATTGAGTTGAAAGAAATGTATTCGATTGACAGGGAAGGATATCGCGGCGTGATAACTCCATTGAGCGATTCTAAGAAAACCGAAATTGAACCACAAACATTTCAACTATAACTTATAACTTATTCTGTTCGGCATATTTGAATGGCTGTGATATTCGTTGATGCATTATCATTTATCATGTGGTATCGATTGCATATCGGAAACAATTCATCAAAGAGCAATTTTTTAATTTGCTTAATTACAATCCAATGGGAAAAAAGGAATGCAATCATTTGGTAGTACAAAACATATGTCGAAGATATATGGTCAGTTCTGTCCGATAGTGATTAAATGGAGTACTGAGAACCCTACACATATGAAAGTTATAATATTTTTGTTATTTGCACTCAAATCGGTTTTAGAGCAACTGTTCTCCTTAGGTAGAAATATGGCAAAGTACAATGCATTAGCTTGTTAGTCGAATCATATTTCGCTTTCGCTATGATAGCATCTGAAATCAGAGTTTCTGTGCTTCCGGGACTTCATTCATTACCAGTTATTTGCACCAGCTGTGTTTCGTACTTCGAATTTTGCGTCTAGTTGAATGTTTAATTGTTTCTGCCAGTTACTGATGAGACGAAGTCGAAAAACAAGCCTTTAACTTACTTGATTAATATCGTTTAATTTCGTCACATTCATTATTCCTACACAGTACATACTATTATTGCTCGTGCTCTGACATTTATTAATTATTTAATTTGAACAGAAAAATTTAAAAAATAACGAATGTACACACCAAAAAAATCTGAATTTTATCGTTGACGTAATTCTTAACTAGCCACAATCTAACAAGCCGTAATTGACAAAGCGACGGAATATAACAGTGTTCTGTTTAGTTTTACATGAAGGATGTACTTTCCATGCGCAGTGCAATATAATTACATCCCTCAACATATTAAACAAACGTCATATGTAGAGTAAAATTACGAGTCTCGCAAAATTCAACGACATGTAAAATTAAAATCAAACGTAAAAGTATGTCATTTTTGATGCTCGTATATGTCATGGTCAGGAGACGTAAATTTACACGATATTTTCTAGGTGTGTATGTACGTATTTCTACGAAAACGAACTGTGACAGATTCATCTGGTTAAAAGTTTGTCCTACGTCATATAGAGGTAATTCTATAAAATGAATCAATATTCTATTAATATCGAAAGATACCTGTTGAACTTTGATTGCTTCATCGATGAGAGTTTCTTTTCATTACCCCAGGGTCCCTGAATGTTAACCCAATTACTCACAATATTAATAACAATCGACCAGATAAAACCATTTTTTTGCCGTAATAAATAGGACCGAAAATCGTTTTACTCGCAACCTCATGTGCGGCAGAATTTGCGTGTAATTTATTTGCTTACGTTCGGCATGAAATATCACACAGTCTGGTGCGTTAATGAAGCCACATTCCATCGTGGCAATGGAAATGTTTACAGCATTTAATCGGTTTCCATGAATCTTTTTCTTTTGCGACGTGGGGCAGATCACACTTAAATTCAAAAATTTATAAGAAAAACACATTGTAATGATGTTACAGATAGAGCCTGTTGAATGGTTGAAGTTGCTTGATCACGCTAATGTTTAAAGCAGCAATATTTAGCCCTTGTGTGACGGCAGCGCAATATGCGACTAATAGTCAAACTATTGCATATCGTAGTCGCGAGAAAAAAAAATGCATCAGCTGGTACTCATGGCTAAATTAAAAAAACCTTTGGACATGATGAGTCCGCGAATTGGTGTTGGTGGGAATGCGGATAGTTGGTGAGTGAAATGGGAAAAGATTTTTATGGTCTGATGATTCTTTCTCGATTCGTTCGGGGTACCAGTAAGACGGCTTTAAGCTGCGAAAAAAGTGAAGTTAGGAGAAGCTATCGGTTAGGAGTAACGGAAAACCGTTCGAATTCGTTACGTAAGTTAATTAAAAAAAGAAATATTGTAACAAGTTTAAGAATTTGAAATTTATAGATCGAGGAAAAGAGATAAAAAAGTGGATGTTAAAAGGCCCAGGTGTGGGATAGCCTAGCTCGCCGTCGGGCCAGTGTTCGACTTCTTCGTCCTGCAGGCCACCCAAAAGAAAACCACGCCTTTGGAACTGGTTCACCGGCCACCACAAGTCGGGCATCAGCCACATAGCCTTGAAGCAAAACCCTCTCGAGAGGCAGGGATTAAAGCGTCGTGATCACGATCAGCCGATTGAGCCGCCGGCACGAAGTTATAAGTCGGTATTTTCGCCGCCGCTCAGCACAGCAGTTCGGACACTTAGTCGAGACACTGACAGCATCGGTGTCAATGCGGTAACAGCGATTACAGCCGCCTCGCATCAATTCTGGAGGAAAACACCGTGGACGGAAAAGGTCAGATCTAAACATTGTAAAAACTATTGTAAATATAGCAGTAAGAAATATCGTCAATAGTGTCATAGAGAAGTTTAAAATCCAAGCGCTTGGGAATCGATAGTGGTATAGAAATGCTCCGTGCGCGTCTAGCGCCCGGTTCTTCCCAGGCTCCATTCGCCATTGAGAATATTTTAAACGCCCATAAAGATTTTAACCATAGCACAGGTCGCATAACACTATGGAATTGGGGTTCCCGGTTTGGTAGGTTTTTATCGCCGGAACAGGTGGTCCGAAATGTAATTCTTAGCCGGTTGAAAGGACCACTACCGACACTATACGGCTTATGTTAGTTATTGGGAGAAAGAAGCTGACATGGAAAGACAGCTTCCATAGATGGTAGAACAGCCGAACATGAAGAAAGGAGATGTAAGAGTGAGGGGGATGGGACGATGCAAAACTTAACTGCATATTATGCCTTCCATTTAAGACTTGGTTGAAGGAAACCGGTTTAGTCATCACAGAAGAACCGATGTGGCTTTAATTGTCGAACATCACGTCCTAGCAATATCTCGGGACGCTTGGCACGTGGCGCCGACGAGTTGCCGTTGTACTACCAAAACGTCAGAGGGCTAAAGACGAAAATCGAGGACTTGTACTTGGTTGCTTTTGACGGCGACCGCGATATTTACGTTCTGACGGAAACTTGGCTTGATGATCGTACTACATCGATGCGATGTTATCCTCGACAACAAAAAGTGCCAGTCGCTTACTTCTGGACGGGAAGGCTTTTCACGACTAAATCAAGTAAGCACGATTTCCAACCATCAATCTCGTTTTCGTGACCTTGTCTGGTCCGGATCCGGGTACTGGTCCAGATTCGGGAACTGGTCCGGATCCGGGTGCTGGTTCGGATGCGGGAACTGGTCCGGATCCCGGAGGTCCGGGTTTGGTAACTGGTCCGGATCCGATAACTGGTCCGGATCGGGAACTGTGCCGGTTCCGAAAAGTGCCGAAAAGATTTTATTTTGCTATAAAACCTACCCAGTGAAAAAATCCGGTTTCTGCCAATGTTGGGGCAGATTCTGGCCTGAATTTGGGCAGAATTCCGCCAGTATTCCGGTTGGTTTGAACCGATACTAACACTATCATAGAAATCGACCGAATTATCCTACATACGAACAGAGCTGAGGTTGACGCATACTAAAAAAGTGTGGTGTACACATACATGAGCAGCAACCGAAATTCGCCATTCCACCGTACACTACCTTTGCAGGAATAAAAGTTTAATACCGCAATGCGCAATTGCGCGGTCTGTTACCGAAAAGACAGTAGAATCTTCCCCAAAAGCAATAGAAACGTACCCGTCAGATTTTGGGTGTATTAAATTGATTATGTGTCCACAAGTAGTATTGTCATAGGGTAATGAACCGTTGTTCGTGTACTCGTAACCCGCTGGTAAACACTGACAAAATATTCTGCCAAAAGGGCGTTATTTGCTAAACAGAACACGGAAGAGTAGCGTAGAAGTGATTTTAAGGGACGATATGTTTCGATAATTCTCACAGTCGAGTTTGTTGCTAAGTCGTATGATGCCATCCAACCATGAACATTTTAACGTCTAGCATCACGATGACGTGGTTAATCACTTTTTGACGTTTTCGGCTCCCGAATATCATTTTAGAGGAAAGCAAGCTAATTAATAATTCTCAAGCCTTTTTCTGTTTGTGTACATTTGACGTGCAACAACAGCTTAAAGTAGTAGAATCAGTTCGTCTCCAAATGAATAACTTCTATCAAATTCCAAAAGCTTTTTTAAGATATTATTAGATTATTAGATTTAGTTATTGTTGACCCGCAGCACTCTTGAATTTTTACGTTTGTAACCAAAAATGTGTCGCTTCTGGTTGGCAATCTCATCTTGTTATCGATAGACATTCCAGATTTCAACGGACTTGTGTCAGATGTTGATTATATCGATTCGTTCCAAGATTAACGGGTGTTCAATAAATAATTTCAATACCTTTCTGTAATTAAAGTAAAGAGCGTATTTTTTCTCTCCAAGAGAGATTCTCTCTGAACTCCGCGAGCGTGTTGTACGGTTTTACGAAAAGCATTGTCATAGTGGAAAAAAGTTTACGGTAGACCACTTTCGAAACGAAAACGTACCCGTGAGTACAGTTTACTGGATTCTGGCATCCCTGAGCGTGGAGCGGAAGACCGGTAGTGGCCGTCCGGCGAAGATAATGACGAAGAACAAGAAGGAAGCGTTGAAAAAGTTGTTCGACAACATGAACGGAACGAGTTTGCGTGACGCCGGCCGAAAATATCCCTGCTTCCATACCTTTATTCACCGAACCCTCAAGATGGAGGATATCATCTGTCGGAAGAAGCCTCGGTCCCCCGAGTACACGGACGAGCAGATAGCGATCGTAAAATCGCAGTGCCGGTGGATGACGAAGAACTACCGCGGGACGTCGTTCGTGCTGGACGACGAAAGTTACTTTCCGCTCTCGAAGACCCACATTCCAGGAAATGACAGCTACAATTCCAGCGACAAGTCGGCCACATTTCCGAAGTAAAATATAAGTTTAAGCATGAATTAAAAAAAAAGTTATAGTGTACATCTCCATATCGGACAGAGGGATTTCAAAGCCGTGGTTCAAACCGAGCGATCTGGCCATCAATCAACAAGTGTACCAGGAGGAGTGCTTTGAGAAAATTCTTCTGCCGTTCTTAAAGGAGCATCATCCGGATGGGAAGTACGTCTTCTGGTAGCACAAGGTGTCTTCCCATTACGCCAAGAAGACGCTGATGAAAGAAAAGAACCCGACAAGCTTGTCCCAGTGCCGTCCCATTGAGGATTTCCAAAAATAATTCGCAGGCCAGGGATATGAAACATCGCGACTAAGTTGCGTCGTACAGCTGACCAGAGCCCCTTCTCCAATATTCATTGACGTTTTTTTGAAGAATGCACATTATGTTTTTAATAAAAAATACTGAATTCGTTGAATTTTTTTTTGTTTTTTAACTACATGACTGAAAAAATTTTCATTTATATTGAACACCCGTTACATAGCTTGTTGTTATTGTTATTGTTATTTATCAGTGTGAAATCGGGCTGTCGCAACAACCTATTTGTGCAACATATGTGCATTAACTGTTCACCTACCGTCTCTTCGTTGCACTTGACAGTATGTGCAGTGCTTTATGGTCACACCTACGACCGCGCACCCGGCTTCCCATGAGCGTTTTGGCGGCTCAGAGGTATCCTTCCATGTTGCTCAGGGATACATTGGTCCTATACACATCCATGCATACAGGCATACATGCGGGCATACATTCATACATACATACAAACTATTTGGCGCAAGTTTAGAGCGTGTAACGTCGTGTCATCTAGTCTGTCATCCTATGGAAAATCATCCTACCATCGCCTTGGGGTCAACGTCATATTGGCAAATTTCGCATTGAATCCGCTTCTGTCTCTTCCTAATCTCCTTTTTGTCTCCTAGGTCCGAAGCGGATCAATCGACTATTAATTGAAACGGTAAACGTACTAGCAGTATTAGTCCTTACTCGCGAATACTTTTCCTATAACTGTGCTGTTTCTTCTCTATCTTATAACATAACTCGGTTATCCCTGTTCTAGTCAATAATCATATTCATTACATCATGGATCAGGCAAACCCTTAATTTTTCTATAATTATTATCCTGAGTAGCTATACCAGTGAAGGTATTTTAGGATTTCGCAAAAAGAATCTCTGCCAATAAAGGCGTAAGCAATATTTATCCACATAAAGTTTGCTCGAACCGAATGTCCACCTGGTTCGACTCGAATAGGCCACACCGACCCGAAAGGGTTGCTTATCATTTCTGAGAGCCGGTGTGCTTGGTCGAGTTTAATAATCATAAGAACAAGTCCTGAATAATTAACTATCTCTTAGGTGCCAGTCCTGCACTCCTTTCCTGAACTAGCCTCATACTCACGATCAAAAGAGTCGACAACTAGTAGGATCCACATGTCCCCCACCCAAGCGAGTTGATCAACTTGCAAGTAGGAGCACATATCTACCAACCAGCCAAGAAGACTTCCGAATCTATGAGAATGGACCATGCCAGTCGAAGGCCACAGGCCCAGCGCTATCTCGTACAGTGTCATTGCCATTTCTCAGCCCACCCCCTGGCAGACGTTCATCCGCCCATCTAGACTCTGTCAAGATGAGAACCTACAAAGCCTAACCGTTCGTATGTGCTAGTTCGTATAGATTTTGGTTTGCTGAAACGAAACAAGAAAAGCAAAATAATTGTGATTAGTATCGTAGTGATAATTAATAAGTAAACAATTTCTCATCTGTTGTTTGTTCTCTTGTTCGTAGCCCTCCTTCCTGTTCCTGATCTGTTTGGGCCACTAGCTTTCCGTTTCCTTGGCCGTCACGCTCGAGCCGCACATGTTGTAGCAAGAGAAACAAATGAAAAGACAAACAAAATATAAAATAAATGGACGTCTGATATCTGTGCCTAAATTGATGTTGCTTCTCAGTTTTACACGACCCAGGGGGAACTTGGCCTTGATCCCAATGCTCTGTCGCAGATGTTACGTGATATTCGTTATGGAATATTCTTTGTTTGGGGGCCATTCATAAACAATGTTGTTCGTTTTCATCCCTGATCCGCTGATATGTCTAAAATTCATTTTTAGTTTTTATCTCCTTACGTGACGCTCTTCCCCTATTGTCAATATTCGATATTATTTATGAATGGTCCCCTGGTGATATATTTAGAGCAGACAATCCAATGAAAAATAGGATTGACAGGATTTTAGTGCGCTTTTGGCGCCTTGTGTCACATCTTTATGTCTGTTATACATACTAAGAATACCAAAGCATGTGAGTTGATGACCGGAAGATTAGAGAAGCAACTCCTCTCCTTCCCCCCAACTACATGACTGAAAAAATTTTCATTTTTTATTGAACACCCGTTACATAACTTGTTAGAACAAAAATAGATAAGTGAGTCGCTCATGTTTCTTGCATGTCTTCAACATCATAATCATACGCATTGAAAATTTTAAAACAAAATTCAAACCATTATGTTGTAGACAAACCCTCATCTTTACTCACACCCCCCACGATGCACTCGCCATTTATTTCAGTCAGTTATCAAACGAATTCAGCTAGAAATTCTCAAATCAATAAAACCTTGTTGCTAAAAATCACATATAAAATTTGAATAATAGATTAACTTTGAGTATGATTTAAATATTGTCTGCAGATATTAAGTGTCCAATTAGATAATTACCCATATTTTTAATATTCTATTGTGATCCATTCGATTTGAACAAACAAACGTAGATGGTCTTAGCGGAATTTAAAGTACTCTTCTCAAACCGAATCGTTGCATTCTTTTATGTATTATTTCATTTTTTCTGAATTGAATTGAGCCCGAGAGGATAACCAATTGAAAACAAAATTCGACCATCCCGATGCGCCGTATGCCCTTACGGATAATTGCATTCGAGTGCAATCATGCTTATTCGAATATTAAACATGCAACTTACCTGTAGATTTTACTTCAATCAACCCACTAAATCCCACTTATTTACAAATTTTCCTATTTACATGTTAATCCAACTCAACGCCCTGCCGGCAACACAAATTCCCATTGAACTTTCATCGAAATTTATCCCCTCCACCCACCGATTCATTAAATTTTATTGAAACTTTCACGGAACTCATTTTTCCTCTCGTCCCAATAAAACGGAAACAAGGCAGGATCAAAAAAGTTTTAATTGCCTCCGATTTTCCCGACTCCGACTCTACAAACCCGACCAGACCTGGTCCGGTATTTGCTGTAGTATTGCCATCTCGTGCCAAGCGGAAAAATAACTCTAGCGGCGTGTGAAGAGATCCAGTGTGAGAGAGAGCGAGGAAAATCATCATTTCCCTAGCACGGGTTCACTCTTTTAATTGGTTCGGGGACAGGAGGTGAATGAAAATGGAAAATCAAACACTGATGTGCTGCTGATGCCCATCCGATACCTTCCCGCCGGCCTATCGGGGGTTGTGGATATTGCCTCAAAGCGTCGATTACCGCCATCAAGTGGAGAGTATGTTTTTGTTTCCAACTTTGTGGTAGTGGCAGCTTGACCGAAAACTATTTGCTTTGATCTGCCGATCCGGTCCGGTTCGGTCGTTCAGGGGGTGCTTGGCCGATTGTGATGGACAGATTACGACGAGTAACGCCCCATTGATACTGTAATTAATGGTATCTGAATTGTGTAGCGATGAAAATTACGAAAGAACCTTTATCGACACATTTTCGTGGCTAACGACCTTTTATCCGAGGCATGCTGGTTCGATTGAAGTGTGATCGGAATAATATGTTTTTTTTATAAATTGGTATTCTAGAATTTCTCCGGAATTTTAAACAGCCCTTCACATTTTACAATACAAGTCATCTCCATGGCATCGTTGAGTATTTCCGATCGGCACACAGCCAACCACTGCAAAGTTTTTTGTAGTTTATTTCGGGCAAACACATCAGTAGAGTTGTGGTGAAGGCACTTTCTGAGATAAACAGAGCATCAGCATGACCCCGTCATTTTCATAATTACCTGTTCTAACTAGTGAAATCCAAGCGAGCGATGAATGCGAGATAAAAATCATTCTCCACTTCCAGTAGTCACTCACAGAATCCTTCTGACCGGAGCCCGTCGAGGAGAGGTACAACACCGTACATCTTTACTGGTCGGTCAGAGGAAACTCTTCGCTTCCCCTGCCACCACTAGACACGCCTTTTCGAACGGCTGAAAATTAAATTGGCTTTTTAAACTTTTCCCATTTAGCAAATTATGTTAATCCAGAACTAGAAAAACAAGACTGCACACCGGTGACGCTGAAATGCAGAGACACGGAGGGGTGTTCGCTCATCATTCCTGTTTTTTTCCTATCTCTTTATCCCACAGAGATTCTTCTATCTCTAAAGCTATCACCTATTTTGAATATATAATTCTGTCATAATTTTTCCCATCGCTTTCAGCAGCTCATACACACTAAGTTATTTTTTCTGCTTAAGCGACTGTATGAAACTGCTTTGTTAGAAGCAAATTTTCAGCAAGAAAGTTTTCGCAAAGATTTGTTGGAGCTATTTGTTATTTGAGAGCAACGCGCAGCGACAGGACGCGGCTGCACCGCATAGGAACGAAAAGTTGGTCCATACTTAATTGTGTTTCACTCCTCGAAATTATGCACGCCCCATTACGGGCCCAACTGACCATGCTTGCTTCTGGGTGTACACTCCGCATTCTCTAAATATGTGGTAAGTGAAATGCAAATTTTCTAAGCTTTATACGGCTGTCGCCGTACACAATTTATCAAAGCAAACGTCACTGGAGCATAATTAATTGTACCCGAGGGTGTATTAGATTGCCGATTGCGGATGTGATTTTGCATATATTTATTCTATTCAAAGTGATACGTCTTGTTTGGCATTTCTTTTGAAAGGAAATCGAGAAGCAAAAATTTGGGATTTGGTCATGGTTTCCAGAATATTTTCTTGTATGTTGGATGTTCAAAAGCAAATATATGCGTTGTGAAAATGCGAAAATCTTTATAACACGAACTAAAGCGATTCTGTCACAATTAGGGGAACATGGGGAGACTTGACCAGGTTTTCAGCTAAATATGCATAAATCTCTAAAAAAGCCTTCAATCCCTCAAAAGTCATTGAGGTATAATGTGCAAAGTTATTGTGCGTGTGCATGATTTTTCGCAGAATTTTTAATTTAATTTTTGAAAAGTTTTTATTTATTTATTAACAGATTAAGGCCGAAGTGGCCTGTGCCGTGTACAAAAGATTCCTCCATTCCACTCGGTCCATGGCCGCGAAGTCTGCGAAGGGTCCGCAAATCGTCTTCCACCTGGTCGATCCATCGTGCTCGCTGCGCGCCACGTCTTCTTGTACCGGTCGGATTGCAATTGAGAACCGTTTTCACCGGGCTATTGTCCGACATTCTGGCTACGTGCCCGTAGTCGTCCGATTTTCGCGGTATGACAGATGGGCGGCTCCCCCAACAGCTGATGCAACTCATGGTTCATTCGCCGTCTCCATGTGCCGTCTTCCATCTGCACTCCACCGTAGATGGTACGCAGCACTTTCCGTTCGAAGACACCAAGTGCGCGTTGGTCCTCCACGAGCATGGACCAGGTCTCGTGCCCGTAGAGAACTACCGGTCTAATCAGCGTCTTGTAGATGGTCAACTTCGTACGACGGCGAACTCTGTTCGACCGAAGTGTCTTGCGGAGGCCAAAGTAAGCACGATTTCCTGCCACGATGCGTCTACGAATCTCTCTGATGGTATCATTGTCGGCGGTCACCAGTGAGCCCAAGTACACGAACTCTTCAGCCACCTCGATTTCGTCGCCACCGATGCAAACTCGAAGCGGGCGGTTCTCATTCTCTTCTCGTGAACCTCTTCCTATCATGTACTTTGTCTTCGACGTGTTGATGGCAAGTCCGACGCGCTTGGCTTCTCTTTTCAGTCTGATGTAGGCTTCCTCCATCTTCTCAAAGTTTCGTTTCAATTATTATCAACGTCATCGGCGAAGCCAAGTAGCTGAACGGACTTTGTGAAAATCGTACCACTCGTGTCGATCCCTGCTCTTCTTATTACACCTTCCAGCGCGATGTTGAATAACAGACACGAGAGACCATCACCTTGCCGTAGCCCTCTGCGTGATTCGTAGGGACTCGAGAGCGTCCCTGAGACACGTACTACGCACATCACCCGATTTGAAAAGTTGCAAAAGATTTTCTGTGATCGTTTTTTTTTGGTCAAGTCTCCCCACTGCGGGAAGACTTGACTAAGGGGAGGCTTGACCAAGAGAATTTTGAAAAATCATAACAAAAAATAATAACATAAAACATACTCTAATTATTTTTTTCTATATTGTCGAGATCCTTAAAAAAAATAAAAATATTTTTAAAATATTTTGTATATAAAAATTTAAAAGGGTTGTATTTAATAAATTTCGATTTTATTAATGCATTTCCTTCTAAGGATTAACTATACTGCTTACATTGCATGTTCACGCGTTACGAAATCAGTCCTACTACTGCTAACTTTGTTTACTAATACTAAAATATATAGATTTGTGTTTGAGGTGGGACTTTTTGATGGCGTGATTAACGTTAAGATACCAAAGCATAGTAAATATCAGGAATTTTGTATCTTTCTTCGGCTAATTGCAACTATGTCCATGCAAAGTTTGATAAAAAATTACATTATTTAATGAAAATTTAATAATCGCGGAATATTTTCTGTAAGGAAAGGATTTTTCATTCAAAACTTTTAAAATCACCTTAAGGGATCAAAACAAGTATAAAAATATTTTTGAAAAAATTTAAGAACCGAATAGAAGACGCCATAGCCAAAAATAGAATTTTGCGCTTGGTCAAGTCTCCCCATGTTCCCCTACTTCCTACTCAATGTAGAATGATAAGTATGAAACGCAAAGAAAAAATTACAGCCTTTTTGATCTAGTATGCGCTATATAAAGAACAAGGAACCGATATTTCTATTTATATATTTTAAATTTCTTGATCAGGTAATTCGTCTGTTCATTAGAATAGGGCATGTTGCGTTTGCTAGAAAATTTCAATTCATGTTTTTTCTATAAATTACTTAAAATTTGAGTTGGGATTTCGAATTATTTTAAGACTATGTGGAGGATAAACTTAGGGAATCCAAGGGTAGGTATGTTGATTTTTTAGGCACCATTTACAAATTATATAACACTTTTAGGAGTAGTGAGGGGGTATGACAACATGTGATAGGTGCGGCAGGGGATGTAAGCTTGTAGATACTTTAATGTCAGTTTTATTAGAACAGTGGTTTTCAACCTTTTTCGTTCCATGTACCCCTTTCCGAATATTGGTACCCATGATGTACCCCTTTCTGAAAATTGTTTATCATTGGATGAAAACCATAATTTCACAATCCACTGGCTGAAAAACACTGGATTAGAATTATTAATGCACTGAGAGAATATATCAAAAAATCTACTACGAATAGGATTCGAATTAAAAACGTTCGTAAAATATACGAATTTTTCGTATATATTTTGAACTATTCATAGTTTTACGGAAATGTTTTTATTTTCATAACGAATTTTGCGTAACAACCACGGAACGACTTTCGTATGCCCGTCACAAATCTTTTTGCCTTTCTCATATAGAAAGGTTATGCAATCACTCTGAAAAACGTCAACCTAATCCCGGCCCGGAGGGCCGAGTGTCATATCCCATTCGACTCAGTTCGTCGAGATCGGAAAAAGTCTGTATGTGTGTGTATATGTTTTTTTTTTTTTTTTACAATGGAGAAGACCTTTATGTCCTAGCCCAGTACACGTGCTAACGGTAGGGTCCAATCTACCACACGGGGTGCACTGGGGGCGTGTCGGACTCGAATGGTGACCAGCCATTAATACCGACTAAACTCCATTGGGCTCCGCCATCATTCCTCCCAGGAACTACCTCTCGGTATTACTTCTGGGGGGATGGCTGTACTCAATGTACTCATTCACTCTCACTCGCGCGATCATACATCCTGTATGAGGCTTACTTGGGTGCTCTCTCAATCACACTTTGATTCACTCTCAAACACTCCCACATGAGGCTGACTTTTGTGCTCACCTTTTACGTTCCATGCGAGGCTGACTTGTGTGCTCACCTTACTCATTCCTTGCTAGGCTTACTTTTGTGCTCGCCCTACCCATCCATGTGAGGCTGACTTGGGTGCTCACCCTATCACCTGATTCACTCTCAATCGTGCCACTCTATTGTACCTTTGTCACTCCCTCTGGCATCCCATGTGGGACATTTTTCTTAGGCCCCACTTCTGACATACCATGCGAGGCTGACTTTTGTGCTCACCTTTTTCATTCCTTGCTAGGCTGACTTTTGTGCTAGCCTCTACCAACCTGTGAGGCTAACTTTTATGCTCACCCTTAACATGCAATGTGAGACTGACTTGGATGCTCACCCTTTCACTCCTCTGCCACGCCATGAGGCATCGATAGCTTAGTTCCAACATACTACGCTACGACCCTCCCGTCTTGGCATGAGGCAGTCCACTTATACGCCTATACACTCACTCTTCTGTCTTGCTTCGAGGTGGCTGGGTTTACCCCTTACGCGGTTGCCATTCGCTGCGCCAACCTACCTCGGCATGAACAGACCATTCACTCTCTTATTTTGCGCTTGGCCTTTTTCGCTCCAGCTAACCAATCACTAGTTAGCCGTGCCCGCCGTCTGTTGCTCGGTTCGCCAGATTACCTGTAGCCTACAGGCAATCTGGATGGTAGCAGCCGAGACTGCGTTCCACTTCTCCACCGTTTGACACATCCGCTGGATAAGGGTATCCGGGGTTGTGTCCCAGCCAC
Organism: Topomyia yanbarensis; assembly: GCF_030247195.1. Classification (NCBI taxonomy): domain Eukaryota; kingdom Metazoa; phylum Arthropoda; class Insecta; order Diptera; family Culicidae; genus Topomyia; species Topomyia yanbarensis. The sequence goes on along the minus strand of NW_026683891.1, from coordinate 50,308 downwards.
AGACGTCAAGCATTGCTCTTCTTTCGACGTCGAACCGATGACATACGAACAGTATGTGTTCGGCAGTTTCATCTACACCTGGGCAGTCCGGGCAGACTGGGACCTCCGCGTGTCCGAACCTGTGGAGGTACTGACGGAAACAGCCATGGCCTGACAGGAATTGTGTCAGGTGGAAGTGAACTTCCCCATGGGGTCTTCCCACCCAGCTCGATATGCTAGGTATCAGCCGGTGGGTCCACCTACCTTTCGAGGAGTTGTCCCACTCACGCTGCCATCTGGCGACCGAGGTCACCCTGGTGCGCTCGCGGGCTCCCCTATTTCCACGTAGCTCAAAGCACTCCTCATCTTCCCGAATGACCAGCCCGACTGGCATCATGCTCGCTATCACGCAGGATGCATCGTGTGATACCGTGCGGTAGGCAGATATCACTCTGAGGCACATCACGCGGTAGGTGCTCTCCAGTTTCTGTAGGTAACTGGTTACCCTCAGTGCTCTTGACCATGACGGGCCGCCGTACCTGAGGATAGATACGGCAACGCCTGCCAGTAACCTACGTCTACTGGCGCACACCTTTGAACTGTTGGACATCATTCTCGATAGTGCCGCAACAGCAGTCGACGCTCTCTTGCACGTATAGTCGACATGGCTGCCGAAGGTCAGCTTGTCGTCTATAATGACTCCGAGAGACTTCAGACTTCGCTGTGAAGTGATCGCGACTTCTCCCACATGGATAACTGCATGTTGTGCCGACTTGCGGTTGTTGACGATAACTACCTCCGTCTTATGATGAGCGAGCTCCAGGCCTCTCGCGCTCATCCATTCCTCCACCGTGCTAATCGCGTGTTCTGCGGTTAGTTCTACCTCAGGAATTGACTCCCCGTAGACCTCCAAGGTTACGTCGTCGGCAAAGCCGACGATCTTGACCCCAGGAGGGAACTTCAGTCTCAGAACCCCGTCATACATGAGGTTCCATAGCACCGGGCCTAGGATCGAGCCCTGCGGGACTCCGGCGGTAATCGGAACCCTTTTCTGACCGGCATCGGTCTCGTATAGCAGTACGCGGTTTTGGAAGTAACTTTCCAGGATCCGGTACAGACCCACCGGTAGGCTAAGCCGGTGTAACGAGAGCGCGATGGCATCCCAGCTTGCGCTGTTGAATGCATTCTTCACGTCAAGTGTCACTAACGCACAGTATCGAATACCTCGCCTTTTTCGTTGGATCGCTATCTCGGCAGTATTTATCACTGAGTTGAGAGCGTCCACTGTGGACTTACCCTTCCGAAAGCCAAACTGGTTGCTTGACAGACCGTCCGTACCTTCCGCGTACGGGGTGAGCCTGTTGAGGATGATCCTCTCAAGCAGTTTGCCAGTCGTGTCTATCAGACAGATTGGTCTGTACGCCGATGGGTCGCCTGGCGGCTTCCCGGGCTTCGGCAACAGCACCAGTTTCTGCCTTTTCCATCTATCGGGGAAACGGCACTCATCAAGGCATCTCTGCATAGCTAGCCTGAACATGTTCGGGTTCGCTATGATCGCTGCCTTGAGAGCGTTGTTCGGGACTCCATCCGGCCCTGGAGCTTTGTTCATTGCTAGGGATTTAGCCACTGCGAGTAGTTCTTCGTTCGTCACTGGAGCCACCATTTCGACCGTGCCCGCACTGTCTCGTAGTGCAGGTGGCCAGGGGCTTGTGGCTCGAGACGGGAAGAGTACTTCGATAATCGTTGCCAACCGGTCCGGAGACCGTTCTGGGGGTGAGGAGCCCCCTTTGGTCTTGGCCATCACAATCCGGTAGGCGTCACCCCACGGATTCGCGTTGGCACTCTCACACAGGTTGTCGAAACACGCTCTCTTGCTGCTTTTAATAGCCTTGTTAAGGGCTAATTTCGCAGCTCGAAACACTTCACGGCGGTTCTCTCTTGCATCCTCGGTGCGAGCTCTTTGCATCCTACGTCTAGCTCTGAGACAGGCTGACCGTAGAGCTGCAATCTCGGCACTCCACCAGTATACCGGGCATCTACCGTTTCTTGGCAGTGTTTTTCTCGGCATAGTGGCGTCGCACGCGCGTGATAGAACAGCTACCAGCGCATCCCCGCTTAGACTGTCGGTGTTGGCCTCCAGTCCCAGGGCCGCGGTGAAAGCTTCGCTGTCGAAGTGATTGGACTTCCACCCGCGTACCTGACAGGGATCTCCCGCCCTCGGATGCTGCACACCATAGTTGATCTTAAAGCGGATTGCTAGATGATCGCTATGGGTGTAGCCTTCGTCTACCCTCCATTCCATGCCTGGAGCCAGACTCGGGCTGGCAAAGGTCAAATCAATCCACGCCTCCACTCCGTTTCTACGGAATGTACTAGCGGAGCCATCATTAGCTAGCACAGTATCGAGTTTCGCAAACGCTTCCATTAGCGCTTGACCCCTGCTATTTGTACAGCGGCTGCCCCACTCCACTGCCCAAGCGTTGAAGTCTCCCGCTATTACTACCGGTTTCCGGCCCACGAGGTCCGACGAGAGCCTGTCGATCATCTGGTAGAACTGTTCTATTGGCCACCTTGGTGGGGCGTAGCAGCTGCAATAGAACACACCATTGATCTTGGCAATCGCCACACCCTCGGCGGAGGGGTGTATTACCTCTTGAACCGGGAACCTTCCCGTTGTACAGATTGCCACCATTCCAGACCCGTCCGACACCCAATTGCCGTTGCCGGCAGGGATGCTGTACGGGTCTGATAAGAGGGCGACATCTGTCCTCGACTCCGAGACCGACTGCCACAGCAGCTGCTGGGCTGCTGCACAATGGTTAAGATTTAGCTGTGTGACTCTCACGGCTTCTTCTTATTTAACTCGCCGAAGGGACACGAAGGTCCGCCCATAGCATGTTTATGGGCTTGCTTCTTAGCGGTGCAGATAAGGCACTTATATGCCTTAGTGCACCCCCGCTCTTTATGCCCCTCCTCGCCGCATCGACGACATAGCTTGCTCCTGTCTAGGCCTTTGCATTCGTAAGCTTTATGGCCGGATTCTAGGCACCGATAGCACCTGTCCACTGAAGGCGGCTGGGGTATACTAATAGGGCATACCGACCAGCCGATCTTCAGCTTCCCTTTCTCGGTTACCTTTTTGGCATCCGCATTGAGTAGCCTGAGGTAGGCTACTTGGGTGCCAGAGGGTCCGTCCCTCAATCGCACAGAGGCCCGCTCGATTGTGACGCCGCAGTGCTCCTTGACGGCTGCGACGACGTCTTCTGCGGTCGCGAACTCGTCCAAGTGCTTGCACTGGAGAGTTGTTTCCGCACCTAGCGACCTAATTTGGGCGCCCTCGCCAAGGACCTCTTGAGCCAAGGCCTTATATATTGCACTTGATTGTGCGCCTCGCTTCAGCACCAGGAGCATCTCTCCCGTGTTGGTGCGTCTTACGCTACGCACATCCTGCCCAAGGGCCGAGAGGCTTTCGGCCGCCTTCATCGATTTAAGGACATCGGCGTATTTGTCCTTGTCGGTTTTTAACCACAAGGCTTCGCCTCTGTCCTTGGCCTTCCTCGCAGGCCGCGGTACCTCCGGTTTCGGTGCCGGCTTTTTCTTGGTAACCAGCGTCCAGGGGTTTGAGCCCCCCTGCCCCGGTCGTGCCGGGTTGCTGGTACCATCGCTCTCCACAGCGAGGTCACTCTCGCCCTCGCTTACCTCACCCAGGCGGCGTTTGACCTTGACGGTTGCACGCCGAGTGGTGTCGGTTTTGGCACCCTCTCCTGGCGACTTCCTAGGGCGCTTCGCATTCGATGCCGTCTTGCGATTGCCCTTTCCTTTTCCCTTCGAGGGGAACTCGGTCGCCGCTCCGATCGACGTGGCTGCTCCGTAGAAGGTAAAGGCCACTGTCTGTGAACCTCTATTGACCTTCTCTCTTTCCTCCCTATTGGAGGCCACTGTCTGGGTTTCTCTGTCGGGCCTCTCCCGACATTCCACCCTCTCAACATATGCCTGCTGTTCCTGTCTTGCGACACGAACAGCTTTCCGGAGCTCCAGAAGGCTCAACTTCAACTCCTTGGCTATGTTCTGCTTTGCGCTAGCGAAGTCGATTATAGCATCGAGTTGCTTCGCTACTTTGCGCATCGCAGCTATTGGCCCCTCCGATGCATTGGTAGGGGTATTGCCTACCGTTGCTGGGGGGTCACTGGTGCTTTCGGGTGCAGCACTCATCGCTCCACTACTCTCCCCACGGGGGGGAGACCTCGCCAAACCACCTCTTGCGAAGGGGTTTGGCACCTCCGTCTGTTTATTTTTATTTTTGTTTGCCTCCATGTATAGTCCCACGAGTAGCGCGAGAAATATATGTCCGCCACGCCAGAGCTCCGCATTAGCGTGGAAAGGGACGCTTACTGTGGGGGTTGCCCAGGTACCCCACAGGCTCCGTTAACGATCGAGCATCTTTTTCACCCCCTCGATCACTCATCCCTCGGCACGGGTCGCTTCACGCCTTGGAATTGGGGTTATGCCCTACCTTGCTTTACGTGGTGATCTCGGCCCGGATCATCACAACCATCCTCCTTTACCAGGGCTTTGGACCTGTAGCTCTGGATCTCAATAGTTCCATGTACGTATGTTATTACAGACATGCTACTATTGGGATCCGTCATTCGCTAGCGGATGTGTGTGTATATGTGTATGTATGTGTGTGTATGTGTGTGTATGTGTGTATGTATGTGCGTATGTGTCAAATAATGTCACTCATTTTTCTCAGAGATGGCTGGACCGATTTGCCCAAACTTAGTCTCAAATGAAAGGTGCAACCTTCCCATCGGCTGCTATTGAATTTTGGATCGATCGGAATTCTGGTTCCGGAATTACGGGTTTCAGAGTGCGGCCACACAGAAATTTCTCATATAAACTATAGGAAAAATTAAAAATAGAATTTTTATTTCTGATGCTAAATGTGTTTAAGGTGCATGAAACGTCGAGATTTGATGCAAACTCGAAAAAAAAATTTGACGACGATTCACTTTTTTGGATTTTGGCACATTTTTGCCTTTCTCATATAAAAAGGTTATGCAATCACTCTGAAAAACGTCAACCTAATCCCGGCCAAATTTTTTTTTCGACTCGCATAAGGTTTCTGGATTTTAACAGGGGCGTAGTTGATGGTTTACGGAGAGGGGTTATACCCCCCTCTACTGTTCACTCCTTTAAAAATCTCCTTAAATCACCCCTCAGCCCACCACTATATCACCACTATATCACAAAGCATGCCAATTTAAGCTGGGGAGTCGTTCGTTCATGGGACTTTCGCCCTCCTCACATACCCACCCCCGCATGACAAAATGAGTTAGCAAGCAGATAACATTGATCTAATGCTGATTAGGCTAATGGAGTATGATATGTTTTATGTTTCAAGTGTTTCACCGTCGACACGTAGCTCATCAAGTTCGTGGCCGGCATGCCATTGTGTATAAGTGCAAAGTGTAGGTACTAAGAATGTAATGGATATTTCCGCAATTATGTTGAACATAAAAAGCCTCCGTGCCATAGTTTAGAGAAATGAGAAAGGCACAATTGCACCGCTAGGTGGATTAAAAACAGGTTTTTCTTAATCAAATGAATTGTTTGATGAAGTACACGAAAATCTTTCTAATATTTACTTACATCTTTCGGAATAAGAACGATTTTTTTCCGTAGAGTCACCAAAATAATTATGCTCCAAAAAATTCATATCGCTGAACAAATTCATTCGTATATATGCGTATACCATCCTTTGATCCGAGCATTTTCGTGTACACCCAGGTTTTTTTACGCTGTTTTTTACGCGGATTTTCCAATTAAGGGACCACTTCAATGGGAAAAAAATATGGTGGCAGCGAAAATATTCTAGGAACACTGTTGGTTACTTTGATTGTTTTTACAAGACATACCAAGCAAACACGGTATTCAAAAATAGCTGGCACCGACCGATAGTTCCATGAATTTGTCGTTTATTTTCCTGGTATAGTTACAGGTAATGGTATACTGCAGCGAGATAGATAGTACTTATTTTATTACTGCTATGAAATCCGTTTCAAAGTTTGTATCTTTCTACGTAGACGAAAATAAAAATATAACACTGATAAGTGACTAATCAATTACAGTTTTGTTTGAACTGAAATTTGACCGAGGTTCTAATCTGAAATATATATTATATGCATTCACACCAAAACCCTTTTGCGTGGATCTAACTCAGTCCCATTGCAAACTATCCTAGTTTTGGTCTGAGTTAAAAAATATAAGAATACAATTACAATGCTGATAACTAATTACATACCTATATCGAGAATTCTATTCATACATCTTCTAATTGTTGCCCCATCACTATTCAATTCATTTGATCCTGGCGGTCTTTTTCACGTTTCCTGAGTCAACTGTTTCCAATTTCGGCAATCATATAGGTACCTTCTTTTAATATTCTCGCAAAGTTGTCGTATTTTCACATTTGTCTCTAGTAGACGAATAAGACCGATCTTGTGCAAAACTATTCGTTTTGTATATTGCAAGAATGGTGTATGACAATCATAACTTGATTGTTTATGACACGGTGAATTGCAGATGAATTGTTTTTATATTCAAATTCAAGATTTGAGAAATTCAAGAAAACTAAAGAATAAAAGATGCGGTGATTTAGGTCCGTCGGTGATGCTTTTTCTCTAGCAATTCACCATCGAGTGAGCATTCAAACTCGATTTAAACACTCATTGCCGTGAAAGGCATGTGGATTTAGTAAATACAATAAAAGAGCCACATATTTTTTAAATAAGCCTATTTTCGCCGTCATATACTAATTAAAAAAATTGAAGCAGATTCTTACTACACAAGATAATGTCAAAGCTGGAATAACGATCCTACTGAAACTTAAGTTTTCGTAGTTTATAAAAAAACTAGTGTATCCCCAGATTATGAACAAGAATAATAATAATAACTTAACAAGCCCCTGCAACAACTACAGAAACCCAACTAAACATTCTAACACCATGTAGGTATATTTTCCGGACGAACTAGTATTTTAGTTTTAGAATACGAGGTTTTTACTCATAATTTCAAGAACTTGTCTAGAAACGATAATAAGATCATAATCCTTGTACGTCGTTTCCAACCCGTTATTAGATTCGGTGTAGACGGATGATTTCTATCTATTCATTATTGGATAACAAGAAATTTGAGCAGACCGAATGGTCAACTGCTGTCATTGCAGTAGTACTTTTGAGACCAATTTATTATCGTTACAGATGAAAACTAGAAAATCCAACCAGCGCTAATCCATTTTTCTTCTTCATTTTTCTTGATCATTGCGTAGAGCAAGAGATAATACAGTTGTCACTAGTTGGATTTCAAAGTTTACAACAGCAGCGATTATACCTATATCTGAATGAAGTATACATTTTAATTATTTGCCACAATTAGAAACGGGCGCTAATAAAATCTGAAGTATTGTCTAATACATTTCTTCATTTTAATTCGTATCGATTCCCTAAAATTTAAATTAAAATTTAAAGTGCGTATCAAAGCAGTTTTTACATTTCTTACAAAAGAAATGTATAGGATTCGCTCAAACTTTGAAAAGTTTTTTCCGAGGCCCGGAGGGCCGAGTGTCATATACCAATCGACTCAGCTCGACAAATTGAGACAATGTCTGTATGTGTGTGTATGTGTGTATGTATGTATGTACAAAATGTCATGTAGTTATCTCGGCAATGGCTGAACCGATCTTAATGAAACTAGTTTCAAATGAAAGGCCTGACGTGCCCATTTGACACTATTATTTTTGTTTTTCAATATGTTGTTTACTTTCTGAGATATAGGTAATTTTGTCAAAACATTGCAGGTTTTTAGTAAATAACTTTCAAACAAAGCCACAAACCTGCACATAATTAGAATCCTTGTAAAAATACCTTTCTATCAAGCTATATATTGTCAAAATCCGTTCACGAGCGACGGAGATATTAAGCATTTTGTATTTCTAATCCTCGCTTACCAATTTTCACTAATTGAAAAGGGGACCGTTTAATATAGAATATTGCTTTACTGGTGTTTTAGTGGCAAAACTAAACCGATTTTGAATATCGAGGTATGAAAACGCATCTACGTGATTCAAGGAATTCGATTTGGAAAACATTTTGTGAATTATCTATATAATAATTGAACTATTTTTCAAAAATCAATATGTAAGTTCACTTCAAAAACAAAATAATGCGTTCATAGTGAATTTTTTTCTAAAGTTCATGTATTTATCCCTTGGATTAGGTGTTGCATTCAATCATGAAGTGAATATTGGATGGTATATAACTATACAGATCATCAAGTAATTCACCTAGTAGTGAGATAAAAGACTTCTCATACAATTATACTCGTGGCATCACCGAAAGAAGCAGTATTTTTGAATCCCAAAACTCTAGCAAAAATTTAGCTCTTTGCAAAATTTAGATTATATTGGTTATGGCGCAAAAATTACTACTTACATTATTTATAATAAGGATGTAAGGATCCAATATATCGCATAATATACCTATAAAATAACGTCTCGGCATGAACCATCATTTGCCATTCCTCACATGACCTCCCCATCTCTATCTCACTCTCTCTTTCTCTCCCTCTCTCTCTCTCTCTCTCTCTCTCTCTCTCTTCGTGTTGGTGGCAACTGTCACGACTCACATCTATCTTGCTATTTCTCTATCCATTTCTAAGTTGTGTGATAAGCTTCTCTGCTAATCTTTATTAATATACAAGCTAATTTCATGTGTGCGATGTAATTGTGAAGGTTTGAGAAAACAAAACTATTTTTTGTCTGTTGTCCTATTATTTTCTTTGCATTTTAGTATACAAGAGACTCGCGGAAACAAGTTGAATAATACATTCTACATGTCAAATAAAATATGTGTAGTCCGAGAAAATTTGCAAAATATTTGCCTTATGGGAAAACTATAACTATTTTCAAGGTGAAATTGGTATTTCGAAACGTTGCACTATGGGTAGACAGGTGAACATCGAAAACTACATCAAATTAAAATTTAATTCAGTTCAATTCAAAGCTTGTATAAACACTATAATAAAGGAAATTCACGGCTATCTTAGAAAAATATGTGGCTTAAATGGGGCGTGGGACATTCCACGTGCGACATTTCTACTATTCGTATCTCTATTGAATTTTGAATAGAACATATGCTCAAATCTGTCATGTGAAAACTAAGAACACCTTTTTGTGATGATATTATTGAAAATGCACATACATTGTATTGGTATTAACTTTCATGAAAAATAACGGATCAAAGCCCAAAAATATCCACGAATTAGATCCGGGAAAAGAAGTCTCCCAAAGTCCCCACTCTCAATGGGGGATGCAAGTACATGGTGTCTTCTAGCTTATCGTCGTACATATCTGATCTATACTGAGTACACTTCAATTGAAGTTTCAATGGAAGTCACAATTAGTAGTGAGGCATTGGATAATTCAGCACACGTTTCGTTCGAGTTTTCCATATTGTACAAGTAAATTAGCCAAGATTACAATCAGAGTTTATGCATTGGACAGATAGTTGATCTGACTACAGTTTTACCATCCTGACAGTTTGAACCATTTCTTTTTCACAGTATTGGATTGTACAGGGCTTATTTATCCATATTTCCTGAACGAGAATTCCGAACGAAACAATATGCAAGCAATAAGGATGACTGGAAAGAGACTACATTATAATCAACTGAATGCACGCCGTTTATGCTATCGACATAGCCTAGACACTTCACACTATTTATTTTGATTCAAATGAAAACTTTGAAATATCTGCTTGTCTCTTTAACGAATCGCATTCTCCATCTTTTGCTCTCTGTTCAAAGGGCTTTCGTGAGATTTTGTCTACTTTCGGAATCTGTAATAAGTTTTGATCTAGGCGTTCATTTGATAAAGTTATGACATATTTGTCGAATGAAGATTCGTCAAATCGTTGTAAACGTCACGAAAGAATGTGTCATGTGACCTTGTCTCACTTTACTATATTCAATTGCGCGTTAAATTACTGGACCAGCAAATTGTATTCTGCACAGTTTTTTCGGGAATATGTGACCAAAAAGTAAACTTTGAATTCCAAAGCAAATTGAACGTTCCAGGTCCCTGATAACTAATTAAGGTCCATCAATGATGTTGAAACACTAAATAATCTTAAAACGACGCCGTCAAGTAAAGAAGCGTGAAAACAAAGAAAAATTAATTTCGTACGAAAGAATATACTTATTTTATATTCTTTCCAAAATATTAGTTATGCTTTGTTCTAGGGAATGAAGCGAGCTGAAGGTTGCATCTATCATACATACGGTGAAAAAATCGCTTTCTATACTACGGTAATATCCACACTTGACTTTGAAGTAGTCCGTTAACGCGGTTTTTTACGCGGATTTTCCAATTAACGCGGTTTTCTACGCGGATTTTCCAATTAACGCGGTTTTTTACGCGGATTTTCCAATTAACGTGTTTTTACGCGGATTTTCAAATTAACGCGGTTTTTGCAAAAAGATTCTAAGTCCTTTTGAAAACAAAAGACTTAGACTTTCTTTCAGAAAAAATTTTCTAAGTCCTTTTAAATGCAATGAACTTAGAAGAATTTTGGCAGTTTTTATATTGCGCGGATTTCGCAATTAACACGGCTTTTTGCAAAAATAAAAAGTCCTTTTGAATGCAAAAGACTTAGAAGATTTTCGGAAAGATGGAAGAGACGGGTTTGGAAGACTCCTTTTGCCCCGATCCCCAACAATATGGGTATTTTCGGAATGATCTTGAAGAGTAGGTGCCAGAGATTGATTTTGACGCCATTTTGAAATCCAAGATGGCGATTTTCGGTTTAGCGAAATTCGCTATAACCCAATCAATATGGGTATTTTTGGAAGTTGAAGTTGTTGTACAGTAGGATTCCGTTTTTGGCAACAATATTTTCTTTTCAGTTGCCAAAACTGAAACCTTACCAAAAATGGAACCTTACCTTAAAAGCTTTTATTTTCAATTTGTGACATCAGAAATGTTACAAGAACATTAATTATATAAGAATATGTATAATATAGAAAAAATCAACAAATTTAACTTTATTCGCTATGCCCACCCCCATAAAATATAGTAAATATGTCTCCTATGTTTAAAAATAAAGTCAAAAGCGATATCCATCATTTCAACAAAATGATTATTGAGCATTTTTCAAAAGATTTACTATAAACAAAAATAATGTTGCCAAAAACGAAACTTTTTTGTTGCCAAAAATGGAGCACGCCAAAAACGGAATCTTACTGTACAAGTAGTTTTAATTAAACAGTTGAATTTACTTAAATTTAAGCAATATGTTTAATTTGAATAAATTCAAACCCCCAACTCACACCACATTCTCACCGCACTCTTCTGGATGAACACATAAAAATATTTTACATTTTGCTGGTTTATGATTAGATCTTATATTTGAGGGTGATTTAGATGATTACCCATTTACCGAAGTCGCCATCTAGAATTTAAAAATGACGGCAAACATTCACGTTAGAACTATTCCGAAAATACTCATGTTGATTGAATTGTAGAGAATCTCGCTAAGCCGGAAGTCGCCATATGGGATTTGAAAATGGCGCCAAAAATCTATTTTTCATGGAAAACCTTGCGGGGAAGGTGCGTATTTATTTTTTTGTCATAAAAATCCTTGAAAAAAGAAAAAAATAAATACGTCAAAACAAGAAATATATAAATATAATATAAAACAATGGAAGGGGATTGTTTTATTAACGATAACGAAACGTGACGTTACAACACGTAATAAATCAAAACTTTCAACGTATTTCTATAAAAGTTCAAATGTCGGCCTTCTAAGTTTTTTTTAATCTAGAACCAATTTTCTATGATTTATTTTCAAATAATACGCAAATAACTTGGCGTCATTAATTATTTATTGACGTAGGACTACGTCTTTGTTTTCGATATGGGGGTGCACTTTGAAAATTCTGTGGAGTGCGTAAAAATTGACATCAGCAGCTTGGCTTCGTTGTTAAGAACCAAAATAATAACGCAAATGCGCTGAAAACAGTGGAATTCTCGCGTTTGGGCGGAACGAAAACTCGAATCGAGTGCCCCTATTTGATTCAACGTGTTGAACAAAGATGGCAGACTCTTCTCTAACCAACGGCGTCCAATGGGTAGGGTTCAGCAAGAAAAACAATCACTTTTTTTGCGATTTGTTTTATAACTTTGGGTTAAGCGAATTGACCAAAACTTTTGTGTGTTATAGTGTATCATTTCAATAACATTCTGTAATTTTTTCATGCCAAAATATCCACAAGTGACTCGGTGATGAAGCTTTTTGTAGAACGTCTCTGGAAAAAATACGATTTGCTGTGTTACCTGCCATTCAAAACTTACTTAGCCAATTTATTTCAAATTTTGCATACACATTCTATGTGAAAAATACCTAACCCATACGTAAACAATTTGCATTCTCAATGGCGACAGTAAAATCAAAATAGAGCCTGCTTCGATCGAGTCACGTTCATTCGAAATTGTCATCCGTCGTAATGCATGCTACTAAATCAGGACGGAGCTAAATCCATCTAACTTTGTTGGACTTCGTGAAATGTAAAATAGTCATTGAGCAAACAGGAAAAAAATATACTTACCTCTCTCCGGTCACACTGCTGTAAAATCAACCAACGAGAAAAAAACACCGGCAAAGTTTTTTTTAATAAGATTCCTTTATTTATCTTTTACCTCTACCCGAAATAATGACATCATTTAAAGTTTAGATTTTTGTTTCATTCTTTTCCGATTTTTACGTTGCGCTGTCGCGCGCACTGTCCTCTCTTATCTCAATTTTAGGGATTTGCTTACATTCTACATATAAGCACGTAATATCAACGTTTGGCATCCTTACAATCGACCTGACTTACTTGGCTATTTTATATTTGTATGTGGGTGTGTATGGTTTCCGGAAAGAGTTATTTATCTTCGTTTTGTTCTTTTGTTTGGTTTAGTTTTATCAGTTCGAAAAACCTGCCTATACGAGCCTTAACGTGTATAGAAAGCCATCGGGATAAAATTAATGTTTGCAGTTATAAATCCTGTTTCTTTTTTTTCTGTTACCGTTTCTTCGGCTCTCGATTAGAGGGATCTTCTTTTCACAAATTTTTCTGTGCTTAGTGTGCTATGGATTACTTTCGTCATTCGATTTATTTTTATCTTCATCATCTCATTGAATTTTTTTTCACATCTAGATTCACATTTATACACTATTTACAGTGGAATTGTGGAAGGTAAAAAAAAGGATCGGGAACCTATGCTATGATATAACTTCGCTGCTGCAGAAAGGAGGCTCCGACGGATTTACTATAGAGGAGTGAACATATGCAGATTATTTCCACGTAAAAATCCGTGCCTTCAATCAGCTAGGAAAAGTTTCTACTATCGATCGATAACCTCGTTAGGATAATGCCACTTAGCTCTGCACCCGCGCCCCGGTCGTCGATTGGCGTGCCCGATCGTGATGGATTGATGTGGTGTGCTTCGACAGCACGCCCGACGGGTGCAGCGCGCGACATTGCCCGACATCACTGGATCAGTTGCCTTTCCCTTCGCCGTTCAATTCAATCATCGGTGCCCGGGTAGAGCCAGCGGGAAAAACTTTTCCCCACTTCTTTATTCTATTCGTTTGTTCATAATTTAATTACACTTAATATCCGCGATTACACGCTGTCTATCGGATTTGATCGGGCTGTCCCATGCCGGGCAGATTGGGTTTTGGGATTTTCTGCCGCTTCGATCATAACCATTACTGGGGCAAGTTTTTTCTTTGTGTGAATAGGAAAGTTTTTACTTCATGGCAAGAGAAGCTTTATAAGCGATTTTCTTGAAGAGAAGTGATGCTGACCGAGGGAAAGAGCTACTGCATGCGGAGATAGGCTAATTGAGGATTTGTACTTTGAAATTTCAGTTCGGTTTGTTCGGGTTCAGCTAAGTTGGATAGTCAATAGTGTGTAAGTTATGCTTACTGATTTAGAGGAAGGGAATTGTGAACGTTCTGTTGATTTTGGCATAAAGTATTGAAAAATGATTAAGGATTGATTTAAAAAAATATCATCAGAATCTATTTGTTTCTATTGTTCACTGTCTAATTTCATAGAGTGAAAAGTTGTAATTTTTAACAAATGTACTTATATTATAAAACAAGAAAAAAAACTGAAATCTGATTCATTAGCTTTTTAATAAGTTTTTATGACTGATGCCATGAAAGACAACGTTTTCAATTAAGATATCAATAAATAATAATTCCCTTAAATTCTTAATAATCCCAATCCCTTTGAAAATCAGAATGCGCGAAAAAAGTAGTTCACATTTTTCGCTGACGATACAATCAAATCGCACCAATTCCGCCCAGTACGCTATAAGGCTCCACGCCCAAAACCATCCAACAGCGATCCGATTCCGATTCATAACAATAATCAAATTCCAATCAGTACGAGGCGGGCTGATACGAAACGGGCAAGTGAACGAAGAGGACAAAATTATACCTACTCCCTTCCATTGGGGGTGCTGGATTGAGTTATGGGATGGCGTGTCGTAGCATGAAAATGGGCTGTCTACGAGGTGCTAAAAATGCAAATGCCTACCTACCTACAAATTTGGTAGTAATTTACCCAAATGAACACTTGACCGGTTGTGGTGTGTTAAGAAGGGCTAGCAGGGGGTGGCAGAATTTCGGGGGTGAAAGATACGAACGCTACATGAGTCGTCGGTACCGGTTCGTTTGCTTTCTACAATCGAGAAGCGTAATAATAATGATAATAATAATCCTAGTAATTACATAAAAGTTGATGGTTTTTTGTGATAGAATGTTTCGCCTAAACATTCTAGCCTATACTATTCCAACGAATTTAACACACCTAATAGTGCGATAAAAATTTTGTTACAACAATGTTCTTCCTAAATTTTGAATATTCATCTCTCTGGAGTAGTAGTAGCATTGTCTGCGAATATGCCACGGTGAATATGAAGTATCTGCATGAAAAACTAACCGGATAGTAATGTATATTCAAATGTCCCTGAAAGGCTTCAGGCTTTTCACATTTCACTGACATAAACTGGATGAGTAAGCAAGGCAGTTTCGTTAAAAATAGTAATGACGTTTACAGCACATATTATTTACATAGACAATATGCACAGAGGGCGAAATGCACCGATGAAAAATTCGGAAGAATCAACATATTAGTCGGAGTATTTTCAACCAATTTATATTCTGTTTCGAAGTATACACGACTTTTATAAAAAAAATCTTTCTAAAGCTACGCGGAAAACCAAAATTTTTCAGCCTAGAACACTATTAGAACGTTGCACTGGGGTAGGGTTCGTCGCGGTGCGGATGTGGGCGGTAAATGGATTGTCCGCACCGCAACCGCAAAAAAATAATAAAACCGCACCGCTTACCGCAACCGCACTTTATTTACCGCACCGCGGTAAATGCGGTAAAATTTTTATATTTTTAAAAATAGTGTTGAAAAATTGTACATTTGTGTAACCATATATAATAAAATGTTATTCTTATTCACACGAAATTTAACTTTAAGAGACTCTTCAGAATGTAATGTTTATGAAAAAATCAACTTTTGCATTTTCTATTAATACAATTCCGTACATTTTAAGGCAAACATTATACATTCAAAAACGTTCTATTGCAGTAATAGGAAAACTTTTATTTAAAGTCGAAATACCTATATAGTAGCGCATATATTCCAGTGAAATAAAAACATATTGTATTTCATCAATAAGAACGACGCTATATTTGACAAAAGAAAATTGCTCTATTCATTACATCTAATCAGGAGTCCGGTCTCAACCGGTACAGAATTATTGAACATTAGGAAAACTGCAAAAAATGTATGATTTGTAGCATACAGCAGAAATGATTTTTGAAAATAGGGGGTTTTACGGACAAAATATCCCAAAACTCTAACTTCCGCATTCTTCAAGAAAAAGATGTATTCTCATTCAAAAACTAAGATTGCTCCCTTTAAAAATGTATGAAGTGTAATTTTCTAAAGGCTAGTTCGAAAGTTCTAGCATTTAATGCATTTTCCTCTAATATTTTCACAAAGAGCCAATGGCAAAAACTTCAATTGAAGTGAACGGGAGTCAAACTATGTGGTATTTGGCAAAAAAGCTTCAAAATAGTCTTAACTGAAAAATATTAGGACTTAATTTGGTAGAAAATAATAGTAAATTTGAATGAAAGTACGCGAAAAAAAAGTTATGTGGCATACTTTTTGAGAAAGAATCCAGTAAAATTGACTGCAGAAAAATTCACATTGAATTTACACAGCAATCAAAGAAGATAGAAATACGATGTTGATGAATGCATGATAGAATAATCATCCTAATTTGGACCCTTCCTTATTGTGGACGCTTTCATACATTTGTATCCTTTACTGCCAATTACTCCAAATTCGTTTGGTTCGATGAAGATAATTATATTCTATGGGTTGTGTTGAAGTCCCAGCATAATTAGTTCATCTCTAATTCCTTTGAATTAGTCAAAATTCACAGTTGAAAAATTGATATCGAAAACGATTCATAATTCCACGATTTCCAATAGAAATCGAGAGAAGTGATGCACTTTTAAATTGGATTCAAGAGTAAAAATTTATTGTTTTTAAATGATCTAATAATTTTGTCTCTATTTGGATCTTGCATTTTATGTATTTGAAATGGTTAGTTTGTGAAGTTTTACTTAGAAGTATAAAATAACTAGTCCAACATATGTCGTAAAAATAATAGCGTCCAAATATTTCGGACACAGTTAGATTTTCTTTCGTTATAGCAGTCTGTTTATCAATTTAGAATAATCAAAATTGTCACTTCATCAATTTTTTTTTGCGGTGCGGTTGCGGTAAAACCGCGCGGTAAAAGCTCTTTTCCGCACCGCATCTGCGGGAAAAAGTGTCTCACCGCACCGCAGATTTAAATATTAAATACCGCGCGGTTGCGGTAATTACCGCAACCGCGACGAACCCTACACTGGGGTACAAATGTACCCCATGCCATCTTTGGAGCCGTGGGGGGACGATAATTCAGTATTTACCGCCATGAGGCACCCTAACCATAATTCAATTTAGAATTTATTGTAAAAGTAGGAAAAGGTGGTAAAGTCTGTTTACTTTTGGTCTTCGTGAAAACAGGAGTCAAAGTTGGAGTGGAGTACATTTGTACACCAGTGTACGGTTGCCGTTAGTATTTCGTTCTGTCCGTGGAAATGTGACTCGGAACAATACCAGTTTAAATACCGGTTGTTTCACTATGTTAGTAACAATTAGTATTATGAAATTGTTTTTGATCATTTATTCAATTAATTTAATTTAATTTTAAAGTAAAAAAAAATCGTTCTCATTTACGCTGATTTTTACTTACCATTTTCTATTTTTATAGTTTTTCAAGATAATGGTTTGCAAGTCAGTATAGTTTCGACTCTCAATCAGTTCGGGTGCTTTCTAAACTCGGTGCGGTGTGTGATTATACGCTTTGTCTCGGTTTCGCTTTGTGTTTCATTTTCCAAGGCCGCATTCCTCAGCCTTTTGTTCGCACAATGAGGATACACAGAAAAAAATATTTTGTAATTTTAAATTTATTTTCATGCACATATTTGGAGCATAATTATAAATGTAAAATTAAGTTCCACCATAAATACACACAACTTGTTGTGCTTTCTTCAACTTTTTTAGTATAATTTTAAACGTTGATTGAAAATTACAGTTTCATTAAACGGGATGCCAATGCACTTTAATGTATTTTTAATGCAATATTGCTGCAAAGTAAATGACATGAAATATCACACGACAATATGCACATGAACAAAAGTGTAACACCATATGCTTTTTGATGCTCCCTTTGAGTGCATCGAATTCAACTTAATTTTTAATAAAATTGTTTGATTCAAGCTTTGCATGTTTACATTCGTATTGATTTACATGTCGTTTATATTTTATTATTTTTTGGTGTGTTGAACAATAGCCACCTATACAGGGTGTTTGGTTCATGGCTAAGAACCTCTCGAGGGATGATTGACTGTCATATTTGGAGAAAAAAATCGTTCCACATATACCATGAAAACTCAACCGTTACTAAATTATTGAACTTTTTGTGTTAAAAACTTAGTTGTCTTAAAATAGCTCTAACTCAAAAAATATACTTAGTGTTTCAAATCTTTTAGATTAGATAGGTGAGAAAATTTTCCACTGAAAAATGACCTCAAATGTTTCAACTAATGAGGTCAAGTAATCTTTTCACAGTAATTTATTTAAAATTTAACAATTTTGATCGATTTTTCGTTCACTTCACGAAAATCTTAATAGTTAACATCACTATTTTAATAATTCAAATTATTAGTCTTGAAAAGCTGTATAATTTGTTCTTTGACATGATACACTTATCTTGTCTTGTTTTAATGTGTTTGGGTTATTGAACTTGGAGATTTTTATCTCATATTCACTAATACTAGCTCATATTGAAAAAGTATGGCACTTATTGTACCTTTTCTTATTTTTATTCGAAAGCCAGGAAAACTTTGCAGAGAAAAATGTATTAATACCTTTCAGTTAAGTGAATTTAGTATTCTTTTAGAAGTTAATTAGTTTAAAGTTAGTGTTATTATTAGCATTTTCGTTATTTTCTTAAAATAGTAAATAATAAACTTCACCATTATTATCATGGAATTAATGCATCTCAGCAAGTTCTACAATTCTTCCTTTGACTCCATTCAATTATCTCTTTTAGTTTCGAAGCAAAATCATTTTTATCTTCTCGTTTCATATGCAAAAACAACGATTTCGAACCCACTGCATTTGTGATAAGGCCATCCTGTGTTAACTATTGAATTGCAGCGAAATGAAAAGCGATAGGGATAAAGTGTCAAATAACAAGTTGTAGAGAATATTAAGGGACACCAAATGAACAATAGTGACGATAAATTTAGTTGATTCATAATTAAAATAATTACAAAAATCATCAAAAACGTTTTGAGTTATTTTATTAGTAAAAAGTCATGTAGTACACTTAACTAAAAGATATCTGTACATACATCGAAAGAAAATTTTCTCAGCTTTCCAATGAAGCCCTGATAATAGCGATATAAAGCATATTTTTTAGAATAGATTCTTTTAAGCACTTGCAAGTCAATTACAGAAAAAGTTTAGAAGTGAAATTACAAGGAAACGAGAAGAGATGGGAATATTATGTTGAAGAAAAATTTATGAATCATCCTCAAAACCAACTTTCGGATAATAGATATTTCTATAATCATAATTCATTATTTTGGGAAAATTAACAATAACCTCATCAAAAACACTAACTTTTAACTACTTTACAACTAAAAGGTAATTAAAACTAATTATCTAAAAGACACATTATTCAATAGAAAATTTTCTCACCTTTCCAATAGCACTAAAAGATTTAAAATACGAGGTATACTTTTTGAGTTAGAGGTGTTTTAAGATAAACAAGTTTTTTACACAAAAAGATCAGTAACTCTGTAACGGTTGAGATTTGATGGTATGTGTAGAACTATTTTTTGCTCCAAGTATGACAGTAAATTACCCCTCGAGAGATTCTTACTCATGAACCAAACACCCTGTATAAGCTGGATTGGTGCCTCGTGGGAAACAAATAGAAAGATAAGTGATATCAACCTTATTTGACACATTTACTGCTTTTTCCCGTGTGCGCGTTGACGGTGTCGACAGCTCCCTACCCGGACGGCCAAATGGAGGTCGAACCGACTACCAAGGCTCTCCGCCGACCTAAACAATATCCAGAGCTCCCGACCGGCCCCTTTGTGGTCTTCTTTCGGCCCAAAACAAAATCGCTGAATCTCTTACAGATTACGAAAGACCTGACGGAACAGTTCTCGGCTGTGACCGAAATAAAAAGGCCCCCTCAGACAGGATCAGGGTCCTGTTGACTAACTCAAAGCAGCCAAACGATATTGCTAGCTGTGAGCACTCTACGCAGTACTATTATGTGTATGCTCCAGCTGTAAAAGTACAGTCTGAAGGCGTCGTCACCGATGACAGTTTGACATGCGAGGATCTGCTGCAGTACGGCGTTGGCCGTTTTTGAGACCGCTTACTTCAGCCAATGATAATACTTGTGTGCAAGCGTTTGCATAGCTTCCATATATATTCCCCGCAACACCGCAATTGGGCACCGCCGGCTACGTGGCATCATATAATCCCTGCCTGTACCGCACCGTTCTTCTTTAATTTACAATATTAGCGACAACTTCAATATGACCATTCTAAACACGGGTGAAATAACACAGATCTATCCCCCAACCGCGCGCCCAAGCACATTAGATTTATCCCTCTGCTCGACCTCGCTACAGTTAGTTTGCGCGTGGAAGGTAATCCCTGATCCCCACGGTAGCGACCATCTGCCGAATGTAGTCTCGATCACCAACAGCTGAAGACCATTGCAAGCAATCAATATTTCGTATGACCTCAAACGAAATATCGATTGGAACTAAGACAAGACGTGACAATCGGCTTCTTATTTTTCTTTCGGCATTCTTCTTTTCGCACATTTTCACCCTGCCGAAATCTTCCGAACAGTGTTGCTATTTTTATTAATGAAAATGGATTCTTGTTGATTTTTTTAATGCATACAATCCTGAATTCATTATATTGATGAAGGGCACCCTTTTCATGTGATGGGTGTTTAATAAGGTTTGATGAAGCCATTTTCTGACAAATTTTAAATTATGATTTGGTTGCTGTCTTATTTTTGTTAAAATTAATCAACCACGTATACGGCAAATGTGTGGTACATACTGTACTACTTTGCCGCATAATTTCTGCTCAATTTTATCATTTTTACTCTTAACGATAATAATTTTATTTGTCAAAAGTTATTACAATATTTTCCCACAAATATAGCAACACTGCCAAACATCATTTCGCTATCCCTGCAGTAACAAAATGTCCGAATCAATCAATGAGGAGCTGGACGTAAAATTGGAACAAAAACGCCCCCCCCTCCTATTGTCATGTCTTGTCGTAGGATTGGAAGAGTTACGCGTCCGCGATATCCGACAACATTGAATCTACTCAAGAACTTCCTCCGGAGGAAGAGTACAGCTTTTTGGCTGGCTTGATTCTTGACAGCGTGAATCATGCTCAGACTAAGCCAGTACCCGGTTCGAATATACAAAAACGTTCTCCCAATCCGTGGTGGGACAAAGAGTGCTCAGACGTGCATGCGGAGAAGGCCGCCGCGTATAAGATCTTCCGGGACGACGGGTTACTCGCTAGCTATCGACAGTACGCGATATTAGAAACGCGAATGAAGTGTTTGATAAAAGCCAAGAAACGTGATTACTGGCGCCGGTTCGTTTATGGATTAACGCGAGAAACAGCGATGAGCACTCTATGGGCCATGGCCCAGCGTATGCGAAACCGAAATACTACTAACGAGAGCGTGGAATATTCAAACCGTTGGATATTCGATTTCGTCAAAAAGGTTTGTCTGGATTCCGCCCCGACACAGAAAATCTACCGCGCCGCGTTCCCTCACGATGACGAAAACGCGAACGAAATCCCGTTTTCGATGGGTGGAGTTCTCACTAGCGCTCTTATCATGCAACAATAAAGCTCCAAGGCCAGACAGAATTAAATTCAACTTGTTGAAGAATCTGCAAGACTCTGCCAAGAGACGCTTGTTGAACTTATTTAATAGGTTTCATGGAGCATTGTCCCACACGATTGGAGACAAGTGCAGGTCGTCGTCATCCAAAAACCAGGAAAACCAGCCTCCGAACACAATTCGTATTGACCGATTGCAATGCTGTCCTGTATCCGGAATTTGTTCGAGAAAATGATCGTATCCCGCCTCGAAAATTGGGTCGAAGCAAATGGCTTACTGTCAGATTTGGCTTTCGCAAAGGCAAAGGGACGAACCATTGTCTTGCGTTGCTCTCAACCAAAATTCAAATGGCCTATGCTAGCAAAGAGCAGATGGCATCAGTGTTCAGGC
Organism: Topomyia yanbarensis; assembly: GCF_030247195.1. Lineage (NCBI taxonomy): Eukaryota > Metazoa > Arthropoda > Insecta > Diptera > Culicidae > Topomyia > Topomyia yanbarensis. The sequence continues at coordinate 28,275 of NW_026683891.1, read as the reverse complement.
TTTTGATTCAGTTTCCATCAACATTCTTTCAGCGAAGCTGCACCAGCAGGTCTTTCAGTGACTTTAAACAACTTTTTACTAAACTTGTTGTCGGAAAAGCACATACATTTTTCACATCGTGACTTATCGACATCACAGTTTAGTTACATGGGCCTTCCCCAGGGCTCATGTCTAAGCCCCCTGTTATACAATTTCTATGTCAAAGAAATTGATGGCAACTTGCAGACGATGGCGTGGTTTCTGAAACGGGACCCAAAGCTGTCGATCTACAAGGATCATTACAGACTACCTTGGACAATTTGTCTGCTTGGGCTATCCAGCTGGGTATCGAATTCTCCACGGAGAAAACCGAGCTAGTTGTATTTTATAGGTACCGCTTCTATTAACGGGTTAAACTATCGCTCAGGTCTTCACAGTACAATATATATGGGTTTGATTCGACTCGAATGGTAGTTGGGGATGCCACATTAGGTATCTGAAACATAAGGATCAACTTTCTTCGTACAATTACCGGAATATTATGAGGTTTCCACCCAGGAGACCTATTTAGGTTGTATCAAACAACGATACTGTCGGTAATGGATTACGGATGCTTCTTCTTTCGATCCGCTGCGAACATACATTTCATCAAACTCGAGTGTCGTTGTTTGCGTATCGCCTTAGGGTGCATGCACTCGACCCATACGATGAGTCTCGAAGTCCTGTCGGGAGTACTTTCGCTGAAAAATCGATTTTGGGAACTCTCGCATCGATTGCTCATTCGATACGATGTCTTGAACCCGGAGGGGATTGAAAATTCGAAAGGCTTGTTGAGCTCAATTCTCAGACCCGTTTCATGTCCTTGTACTTCATGACGCAGAATACTAATTCTTCTTCTTCCGATCCCAATCGTGTGCATTTCATTAATACTTCTGAATCTACTGTTTTCTTCGATATATCCATGAAGGACGAGATTTGTGAAATTCCGGACTATACGCCCGCAAGTGGTTCCAAACATTTTTTATAATAAATTCCTAGAAATCGACTGCTCTAAGATGTTTTATACTGACGGATCAAACCTCGAAGGGTTCACTGGATTCGGTATTTTCAATCAAAAGTTCACGCCGCAGAACTAGCTGCTATTCAGTATAGCCTTGGAGTAATTGAAACATAACCCACAGACCATTACTTCATCGTTGCGAATAGCCCCAGTTCAATTGACGCTATTCGCTCGATGAAACATGGAAAGCACTCTTCGTATTTTTTGGGCAAAATACGGGAGCTACTGAGTGCTTTATCTGACAAATCTATTCAGATTACCTTGGTGTGGGTCCCTTCTCATTGCAATTGGAATGCCGACTCCTTAGCTAAGGTAAGTGCCCTAGAAGGTGACGTATATTCAAGACCGAATTGCTTCAACGAATTTTTCAGTATTACTCATCAGAGAACCCTCGAAAGTTGGCAAATTTCGTGGAGCAATGGTGAACTAGGAAGGTGGCTACATTCGATAGCCTCTAAGGTATCGACGAAACCGTGGTTCAAGGGGATGGATGTGGGTCGTGACTTCATTCGTGTGATGTCCCGACTCATGGCAAACCATTACACGCTGGATGCACATCTCCGGCGTATTGGGCTCGTGGATAGTGGTATCTGCGCTTGTGGCGACGGCTATCACGACATCGAACACAGTGTCTGGGCGTGCACCGAGTACAGTTCCGCCAGATTTCGGTTAATGGACATATCATTCTCAGAAGTGCCCTCTTCCACCTGTACCGTACACCCATGATGGTGCGACTCCAAGGCAACACCAAACATCTCTGTCGAATGAGCCAACAAACACGGGACCTACAGCACGAACATCATACGCGCAACTCGAAGGGTTGCCGATCCGCATCTGAGCCATACTACGAAATCGTCTGGCGAAAAATCTTGGCGTCTAGAGGAGGACCACCCGGCGTCCTAGTACATGATTCTTCCTGATGAAGACCACCCGAGTCTGCAATCAATGCCGTTGATCTCCCGATTCATGAAACTAAAAGTTAATAATCTTTGTCCATCCTCCTTTCCCTGATTCTTATACCCTGAGTATCACACCTAACCGCCCCCTCCCCAAATATCTTCCAAAAGCAGGCGTCGAAGGAACAGGTAAAGCCGGTTCATTGTACGTGTATATAAAGTAAGTATGTTCCAGAGCCTGGGCTGGAGAAGAAAAATCGAATGATGCGTCTTGCATACTATATACAAATCATATTCACGAATGTGTTTTGCCTGTTTCATCCGCAAAAGCAAAAATTACGATACCGATCCAAACGCATTTTCTAGTTACTTTGCTATAGTGATTTGTTACATCAAATAACAGATACTATTATTCGGCAGAGTTGGAACTTATACAATTTTACACAAGTTTCTCGCCTAGCATGTATCGATATTTTGCTTTTAAAAAAGATATAATAATTTTTTTGAATTATGTGCACATGACCAAACACTAACGCAAACGGTTTTGTGGGGTACATTTGTACCCCAAACAAACTTTAAGCGAGCACTGTTAAGTTGGTCAAATGAATCAAATAGGTTGTACCTGCTTTAACGGAAGTTTAATAATTAAATTGATTTATGATAAAGATTGATTGAAAATTAAATAAACTGTAACAGAATAATAAGGATTTGAACTCATAAATTTGATGGTACTTTGGTGGCATGATGGCGGCTCAAATTTAAAATGGGTAAAATAATTTTAAAAACAGATAGTTTAAGCCACATTTATTTTCTAGAGACTGTCTTTGTTCCACCAGACCTAAACCTAGCTTTACTTCCGCCAGGTTTCGTTGTTCATGACACTCAAATGGTGATGGTACAATAGAACAACTATCACATCAGTGCGCTGCAGTGGTACATATATGAAACAAGCACTTTCTGTCAGATTGTACCTGGGCTGAGCCGTTGCATAATCCGGATTCCTTCATGAAAATATATGAATTTCTAAGAACTTAAAAAATTGATCGTAAAAAATCTTGTGTGTTCTGTTGAAGCCATTACCGGATTTTTAAAAGCTTGGAGTCGTTCCGAGAACTCCATTGGAGATTTCGAAGCATCTCTACTGGCGCACTTACCGTATAATCTGAAGCATAAAATAACCTAGATACCCTATCATAGATCGTCCTAGCGCTATCGATGGGACATTAAAAATGCGTCAGAGAATCTTGATTGATACCTTTCGATGCAAGTTTGACCGTACCAACCAGTAACGTGGGTGACGTCATGTAAACTACGAATACGAATGGCCGATAGCCATAGCTTAATTTAATACATGTAATAAATTATACAAAACTGCCTTGAAGGAATGGTTCTGATAAAAAATTAGATATTTTAGTTAAGTACGACGGCAAGGTTGTTTGAAACTGTGACCATTAAGCTTTCTGTTTCCCCATGAGTTGGCCGCCGATTTAACCTAATTTCGGGCTCGGGTCGGGTACGGGTTTTTCAACTTTCATGTTCTCGGGTTCGGGTTCAAACAAATTGAAATCCGACTATCTCTACCGTGCATAATTAGAATGGAATGCTATCAGCAGCGCCTGGAAACAATCATGAGATGTATCACCTACCACCGAAGAATGCGAGCTGACATGAAACGCAGCAGCTGCTACGGTTACATCGTCAGAACACAAACTAACGATTTTTTCTTATGTTCTCTTTTTATACGTGTCGCAGCTCATTCGATGAAAAAGAGGCAGTCCTAGCAACGCTTGCTACTTCAGCGAACTGTACGGACCAATCATGGATCAGATAATTACTACTTTCATAAAATCCATTATTTCCGTTATTTTTAGTAGTTGTACATCCTACAGAATTGGATACAAAATTGTTGTACATATTTTCAATCAGATAGCGCAATAATCTTATTTTTCCATTCAGAACAATGGCAGATATTCACGTTCAAAAATATTCTCCGGGTGGGAAATTTTTGTTCCAATTTGCGGCTCGGTGCATGAAATTAGCGGGAACCAAACAGGAACGAGTTTCAGTCAGATGATTTGAAATCGGTTTTGACGTGTAAGTATGCTATCTTACATCCATCAGAAATGAAAATGATGGCCTCTGCTAGTAGCACGTATCGACACAAACTGATTCATCCACCAGTCGTTTACAGCTCAAACATATTTCTCGGTATTGTACAGCCTTCCATTCGCGCCAACCAACCAAATACGAATGTTTATATAAACAAATTGGTGGGCGGACCTATATTTTAAACTTTTCATCATTTAAGTGGTCGGTTGGTGCACCATATTGACGGCTCTGACCGAGATGAGCTGAAAATTTTCACCATTTTCGGTAGTTTTTGAAAGATTTTTTAAAACACAGTTTTTTCGGTATTAATGCATGTTATCCATACTCCAAATTTTAATACTACATTGCGGAACATATTTTCGATAAAATTGCCTTAAACCTTAAATCATTCTATTAAGTATGATGGAAGTTATTAACGTTCAAAATCTGACGCGGCTGCCACAGCCGATATTTTGAAACGGGACTCCATATTGAAACGTTAGAAGTATACTTCAAAAATGCATCCGTTCAGTTCTTAATTCTGTTGAAGATTTTAGGTCATCTGCATACGACAACCGTGGCCCTTTCAACTGATAGTTTACATCGTTGAAATAGAGAGTTAATATGAATGGGCCGAGATGACTGCCTTGCGGAATACCAGACGTAGCGGAGAACAGTTTGGAGTATGCATCACCTATGTTTTCACTGAGTTGACGGCCAACGAGATAGGATTGGAACCATTTCCTTTCCTTCCTATACGGAAAATGATGAGAAGACAAGACAATATACAAATTCCCAAATACATATGGCGAACGAGCGATTTAAGCCATCATATTGTGATTCTTGATTCCTAGTTGTCCATAACGAGTTTTTAAATTCCACCATTACTTGGATTCCAGACGACATTCAAAGATAAAGGAAAAAATGTTCATTGCTCTATCCCTAACTAAACCACTAACAGTTGTTCAGTTTTACTCCGAATTGAATTATTTTGCCCGAAGCCCCATTCATTTGTATCGTAGAAGGAAAATGTCAATCTCTTTGCTAATCTGCCCAATTAACAAGCGAGCTTGCTTTAACAAATCAGAATTAATTCAAATATATTTGTTTACTCAAGAGATCACATCTGCCACGATTCAAATATGGAAACCGCATGTCAAAAGTCACCTTTAGTGGTATCCTAATACGTCCTTTGCTCGCTTTGTCGTGTTTAGCCGCTTCAAGATTCTGTGATAGTTTAATATTGCTGTTCAACAGTTTATAGCATTAATCCAATTCAAATGTGGACATCTAGAAATCTACGACACAGTACCCTGCCAACGTGAGGACCGTTTTCACTCGATGAACTTCGACTCTAAAGCATTTCTCGAATTTTGATACGATTAAGAAATGACATCACCAAGTGTCGTATAATACCATAATCCCCGTTGGCATGAATTGAACCTTCTTCCCACTCCCACAGGAGTCCTCAAATTTCAAACCGTTCTCACTTTCCTTCAGAGCTACCCTGACAGCTGAACCGGTTTCAATAGCCTGAACCTGAGCTTACTCTACCTCATGGATCCCGGGGTCCACTTATCCCTGCCATCTTTCAGGTAAATGCATTGACATCCACCACCCAATCTTCGGAAAGTGCTCGAAATCCCATTATATTCAAAAGAACACTTTACCAGTCCTCCTATTCCCCCTCCCACTCCATTCGATCCCAACCCGCTTCGGCTAGCCCCTGCGAGCCTTGCTCTAAGTGTAACTAAGGGTGGGCGGATGATAGCCTCAGAAGTGAACTGAAAGCCAACCACAATTCTGCGGCATTCAGCAGCCGGAGCTACCGGAGAGAAAGTGCACTAAAGTAGTATACTTTATTGGTACTTTTCGGTTGTTTTTTTTTTATTTTAATTTCTTTTCCCTTTGCTCCACATCGGATTCCACCTCCACCGCCGAAATCGTCCGGATAAAGTTTGCCCAGTTTCTGGATGTGGGCGAATAATCGTCCGGAAGGAGATTTGTGCAAGGACTAAGCTCCAACTGCTTTCCGACACGTTCCAGTGCAATAAAGGACGCCAGTTTGGGAAAGAAAGCCGAAACATCCTTATAGTGTAAAACCATTCGAATGCCTCGTTCCGGTACAACCACCGTCCACGCCGCCGCCGGTTTTCTGATGGTGAACAATTCGGTCAGTAGGTTTTTTTTTCTTAGGCTTTTCCATGAATTTAATACTCATTCGTTTTGCTGATTTGGTTGGACGGTGGTATTTTTTTGTAGGTTTTGGTTCTCTCGCACGCAGAGCGCTACAGACAATGTTCTTTTTTGTCGTGTCGGGTTTTTTTATCGCTTCATTCACTTTCTTGTTTTCTTGGTTTAACAATAGTTTTAAATTTATGTGAGCAGTTTCTGAAAACGGTTCGCCAAATCTTCCCTCGGGTCTTTCGTATAGCTTTCGCGAAATCGCGAAATATGATAGAGTGACGATCGCTTTAGTACCTATTCAAACTTTCAGTAATGGTTATGTCTTTGCAGAAGTAAGGCGATGTGATTAATAAAATACTTTTTTTTTAATCAGCGCCGGGCATACACTTAGCATTTACAGTTTGTTTTTTTTTTCTTATAGACATACTTTGTGACATCAAAATTCATATGTACAATTTTTAGATTCATCTAAACTACGGAGCAGCATCGGGAATTGTTGGCGCATTTTCTAAATTCGAACTTTTATGCAGTATCAGCAAATCAAAACTGCTAATTTACAGTTTATTAGGTTTTAATCAGTAAGAAACAACAAAAAAAGCGTTTGGGTTCAAACAGATGATAGCAGAAAACACAAAATGGGCGATGATGATTTCACCGTTTACATATTATAACTATTTTTAAAGGACTCATGTGAGAGATAGAAAACGTGTTAATAAAGTCAACAAAAACAGTCTGGCTTTAACCTTCATTAGATCCGGTCACAGATATTGATTGCTCCTGGTCTATCACAAATTTTTCAACAGTAACAGTCTTTATCAAGACTACCTATATGTTTTGCTTGATCAGTGTTTTTGAAGACTATCTACATTTTCTATTCAATCAGTCTTTTTCAAGACTCAAACGTTTTATAATAATAATTCAGCCTAAAAAAATATTTAGTTCTTCCAATATGTCTGGGTCTTCCCAGATTGGCTGTCGACCAAATATTAAAAAGAAACGAAACAGACTAGTACTCCACACAAAAATCCAATTCATAGTAGCAACTTATTCGGTTTTCTATCCGAATGTGAAGGATATCAAATTTGTAAATTTCCTCGCATTGTGCGTAATGCTAACCAGTAGAAAGAAGCACCAAAATCCTCCATCGATAACAGTGATGTATCCGACTTCAGAGTCTTTAGAAATGAGTTTTCGGCTTGCTTTCCGGACGTGAATAGCTCTTCCCAGATTGCCCGAAAAGGGGAATGCCGAGTTACAGCGGATGGTTTGATTGGCCACAAACGACTTCTCCTGTTCCCATGGAGAAGTTATTTCAATCCAAATTCGAGACCATTCGAGGCTGTCTTGAACGAATTACCGCAAAGTCAAAGTTTGAACGAAATATCCACCGAATTGAAGATTTTTCTTGGCTTTACTCCTTCACAAATTATTCTTATTAAGAGAAAAGCTAACCGCTCTAACGCTCTGCAGCGCTCTGAATCCCCATGAGCAGGGTTGTCGAGAGAAATTACGGGTCCGGGGAATCCAGCATAAGGGCCCGTCCATCTTTTTTAGATTTTTCGAACATAGAAACTATTAAGCTCAAAATCTATTGGAAAAGTTCTCTGCTATTATGTGTAGTACCAAGAAACTTTTGTGGACTTAGTGCTGGTTTTTTTTATTTCGAAGGGTGTATCGGTCAATTTTTCATTGTTTATTTTCCGTCGGACTCTGTTCGCACTGGGCACCTATCACCGATGCCAGAGAAGTGACTCCACAACCAGATATAGCTTCATCAACACATGGGCCGGGACCAACAACTTTACTTTCCTTGCGAAGGAAAATGTGTCACAGTTTTCAACTCAGAAAATCCTAACAGCCGCGGCTGGAATTGAGCCCAGACCCACTGGGCTGAGCGTCGGTCGTGCTACCACTCAACCACTGGCGCCGTCCATGATCAAAATTTGGTCAAACAACAATGAATTTTTATTAAAATAATATTTATTTCATGAGTTAAATTATTATAAAATACAGAAAAAATATTTAGCCAGGATTTCGGTTGAGCGTCTTTTAACTACTGTAATCAAATTCGTCCACTTTGTTCGCCACAGCTAGTTTACTTTAACAGTTTTTGGTCTTCTTCAGGTCTCGCTTGACGATGGATCAATCTTTCTCGATTGGGTCGAGCTCTAGTGTATTGGAAGATTTTTGTCCTTGGGCGCCACCTAGTAGGTGTCATACCACAAGATGTCCATTTTTCTGTAATGGTAGGATTCAAAATCCGTTCAAATAGTGTGGAATAATCGTATTGATTCATGAAAGGTAGTAGACGTTTTTTTTGCACTCTTTCACGTAAATCTCCTTAGTGATGCGCTCGATCGCAATGAAAATGTCGCTTTTCAAACTACAGGTACAGAAAGCCTGCAAAACCACATATTTCTGTTTGAACTTAGCCAGTTTCATATGCTTGAAAATATCGGCCATTATTCCTTCCGGTTCCCATTATGCTGGTGACAGTGGATTTGGTCACTTTTAACGATTTCGCTAACTTGGCATGCTAGTAGTTCGGATTCAGGTTATACACGAGCTACTCTTGCTTGGACGATGCTTGTATAACTGAAGAACAAATATCAAAATTAATAAAAAGTCATCTTTCTGCATGCAGGCAAATGGGGGTCTTTCAGATTTGTTGAATATCATGCAAAGAAATACGTCAAGTTTAAGCCGACTTATTGATATTTTCATATTTACACAGGTGTCGGTATCGTATATTTTTGTTCGGATCTTTCTCTGGTTTCACATAGAATTCGATAAAGAAACAGCACATTCGGCCAAGTCAGTGCGCTATTGCCAGCATCAGAAAATACTACATTTCATTTGTTCGATAGTGTAGCTGCCTTTTATGCTGCGGGGAAAACTGATTCAGGTGATTTTTGTGAGCCCTTCATTTATATATTTGGTGCAATATTATTGAAAAACTAATAAAAAAAGCCTTGTAAAAATTGCGAAATAGCTGTAGCAAAAGAAGAATGGAGCAAAATGAGAAAGCATAAAAAATGTCATTTAAAATAATGGAAAAAAATAAATGGAAAATGGAAATGGAAATGGAAACTGATTAATAATAAGCAAACAGTAAAAAAACTTATCAATATAAAAAAATAGAAAAAATCCAAAGCGTAGAAACAACAGAAAATGGACAAAATTAAGACAATGGAAAAGTTAAAATTTGAAAGTCTGTAAACAATTTAAAGAAATAGCAACATAAAACAATTGAAACAATCAAGTTAAACGAAGGAAATGAAAAATGAAATTAGACGAAAATTGAAAAAAAGAAAAATATTTCAAAATGCTTAACATACAAAAAAGTATAAACAAAAAAATGAAAAAAAAAATCATGACCATGGAAAACAGAAAAAACGGCAAAATGAAATAAAAATTAATACAAAATATAATAATATAAAAACAAGACCACAAAAAAGAACACAAATTCAGTCTGCTTCCTCATCTCGTACAGATTAGAAGTCAAATAGCCCACCGCTTGCGAACAGCACACAAACAAAAATACTATCCGCGCTGCGCCGTTCTAACATGTACGTGTAACATATAGACGCAGGAAAGTTCCGTTGCACCTAACATCGAGTGAAATGAGTGAACAATAAAATCAATTTCACCCATTACGGGGGAACACAATCGCGATTGATTTTTCGCAAACCCGTCTTAGACCTTCAGTGCGCGAGGTGAAACAGTTGGTCAAGGTGAAAATAGAACTTGATCTTACAGAGGTTTCACACGTCCAGCTTCACCACACCAGGAATGTAGTACTAATAACGTTCAACTCCTTAGCCGAGGCAGAAAGCTTCGTAGCAAAGAACAACATGCAACATGACGTCGAATATGAAAACGTCAAAACCAAGATCCCCGTGTATATGGATCTCGATCTAACTGAAAGAAAACTCCATGATCTGCACCTCGTACTAGCACGGTTTATATTAAAAGATTCCTGTCGAAGTATGGAGAAGTGGAATCAGTCTCTAACGATACTTGGAGAAACTTTTTCCCTGGCATTCTCAACGGTGTTCGGGTTGTGCGAATGCGGCTGAACCAACCTATACCGTCTTATTTAACTTTCGAGGCCAGGTCATCGCCAGGTGTTAACTACATAAAAAGAACCCTTTGCATATACCCTGGACAGACGCCCACGTGCCAGTTCCCACCCATACCACCAAACAGCCTTGGACATCTGCTGATACACCACAGACAGCCGGTCAAAAAATGCATGCCGGACAAACAATATTCCATGGTATCCTAAAGCCAATAGTTAACGTACGCAAGGAAGAAATAAACAAGAAGGAAGACAGCTATACCAAAGTCACACGAAAACACAAAAAGCACCAAGAATCTAACAGCGACGAACAAAGCTCCAACGATGAAGACATGGACGTAAACACGAGCGAGGGAGAGGGCAGACGGACTGAGCAGCAAGCGACAGAAGGTAAACCTGACCATTGCTCACCACCAAGAAAGAAAATAAACACGAGAAGCGGAAAGCAGTGCGTCCACAAAGGCAGCAATAATACTTGATTTTTTTACAATTATTTTTGAATTGTATACGAAAAAAGGCGATGACCCTTAGGATTAAAACCTTAATAAACAAACAAACAAACAAAACACCAATATAGGAATGAACAAAGTGGATCTACTGATTTAGAGGTAAAAATAATTCCAAATTCAAGAAATAATATGAATAAGAATGACATAAATAAATAAAAAAATAACCATGAAAAATAAAAAAAGCAGTCCTTCTTTAAATGAACTCATTAAGAATCGTATTTGGAATAATAGAAATAGAAATAAATGGGAACAATTGGACCGAATAGATTGAAGAAAAAATAGAATCAGGAACAAGTGGAAATATCCCAAAAATAGACAAAAGTAAAATCATAGAAAACAGACGGTTTCAATAAATATGAATGAATATGCTAGGGAAAATGGAAAAAACAAGAATATTGCCATAAAGAAAAAAAATAAATAAATGGGTCAAATAATAAATTAATTTATATACAGTAATAGTGGAAAAAAGTTAAAATTCGATGAATTGTAAAACAGAAAACATTCATAAAACAAGTAATAGCAAAAACGTTCAAATGAAAACATTAAGAAAATAGAAAACGTAGAATAGAAATTGTTTAGATGGGTAAAAAGAAAAATTTAAAATGTAACGGAACATAACAATTAAGAAAAATAAGAGAATATTGAAAAATTCCACAAAAGAAAAGCATAAATTTCAAAACTGATAAATGGAGAACAATAGAAAAACTGATTTTTAAGTAAATGCGTGAAACCTAAGATGGAAAAATTTGGAAAGAGGGCGGATAAAGAAATACTATAATAGAGTCATTGAAGAATATAAAAAATAATAGAAAACAAAAGTTAACTGAAAAAATAAAATAATAGTGGAACCCTATTTCAGCAAATCGCCCTTTTAGGTGGATAAATGTGAAAAAATTAACCAGTCGAAGGTCCTAATTGTTAGTTTGAAACTTCAGCTACATTTTGGTACCATGAAAGGTTCATTTGCACCACTCAATGGCAGCGTTTTTCCATCCTTTTACAATGTAGGGGCAATTCAGACCGTCATTTTTCTTTAATTTTTTTACAATGGAATTATGTTTACCTGTGAAATATTTATAAGAGACACTCCTTAAGAAGCAAAAAAAACAAATTGCTTTACAAAAACTTAATCTGATAAGTCACAGCTGTCGATTGGTGGCCCATGTATTTTTTTTTGCTGTGGCGTGTGCAATGGTGTGCGCAAGCCGCTGAACGGTGGTTGACGGAATAAGGGGTCCGAATATCCCCCTGTACGCTCTTTTCGCGTAGAACTGGTGAGCGTCTCGAAAATATCTGTGATTTCACCCAAAGAAAAATTATTCCATTAAGTAGAAGCTTCAAGCTTTCCAAAATACTTTTTATTTTTTTCATTTTTATTTATTGCTTTAATCACGGTTTTACCATTATTATGATTTTTGTTTTGAGGAACAAAAAAATGAAACACGTTGTATCTCCTTTCTACAAAGAACAAAGAATCAAATTCAGTTCTCAAAATTAATGTTTAAGTATAGCGGTTCCAGGAATATGCACGATAGACAGAAAATCTTACTATTTTCTGAGAAATCGAGGAGGTCTGAATTACCCCCACTGTCTTAATAGCCCCGGGTCCCTCTACATATTACGATAACGTGCGAATAAATTACGAGAATCGTGACTAAGGTTCTGAAATCCTAAACCTAAATTACTCTACTTGTGACAAATATCACGATAACGTGAAAAGAAATTATGAAAGTCGTTGTTAACATACTGAAATCGTGAACATACATCACACTACTTCGCCAGAAAAATCCGGTATAAAACTTGTGAATGAAATATCACAACAAAATGAATATAAATTACGAAATCATGACTTAGGTTCTGAAATCATAAACGCAAATAGCGCTACTCGACATTCAAGTATAGGGTCTGATGATGAAACTATATAGTTGAATCATAGTTTGGTTGTTTTCATGTAGCTTTCAAATGGTTTACAATATCGTTTTGATGTCGAAGAGAAAGTTGCAGGAAATTTTATGGCATTTTTGAAAAACTTATTGTTTTGAAGAGTATATGCGAATAACTTATGGAGAGGTCGTAATAAAAAAATAATAATTGTGATATTAAAACAAAATTTTAAATATTTCGAGAACTACTACATTTCAGAAATTTTGAATTACAAGCATTTTGATTTGAAATAGCGTTTAGAATCAAATTCAATAAGAAAATTGTATTTTTGGCTGCCAAAAATATTATTTGTAAAAATATGTCAAAAGTTGTTGTTAGGAAAACTTTTTTAATGAATGCTTCTCTATGATCCAAATACACTGAAAAAATTTGGTTGGTGCAAATAACACGATACGAGTGTATTATCAAAATACGAGAGGTTTGGGAACAAAGGTCGACGATGTATATTTGGCGTTTATGGATGGAAATTATTCCTTGTATGCTCTAACTGAAACCTAGTTGAATGATAAGATAAACTCTGTGCATCTATTCGGCGATTCATTCACTGTATACCGAGTTGATCGCAATACCACTAACATTACCCGCTCGCGTGGCGGTTGGGTTCTTGTGGCTGTTTCGAACACTCTCGTCTCTTGTCGGATTGCGGAAGGAAGATTCTCTGGGTGAAATTTAGCAGAGCATCTAGAAACTGTTCCATTGGAGCTGCTTACATACTTCAGGAAAAGCAACATGACTGTAATATTGTACAGTTTCATCTTGATGCCGTGGAAAACGTTTATTCTATCGCAGATTCTAGTGACGAATTGTTCCTATTCGGTGTTTTCAACCAGTCCGGGCTCCTTTGGGCTCCATCTGGTCCTGATTTTGTATTCCCACACCTGAAAATTTCGACCACCACTCCTGCGAATCGTCTCCTAATTGACGGAATAGCCTTTCATGGTCTGAAACAGGTTAGTTTAATTTCCATTCATCAGTCCCACTTTTTGGACCTAGTCTTCGTCAGTGAAAGTGCAGTACGTGAATGTTCTGTTGTGGAGGCGCCCGAAGTTTTAGTACCCCTTGACAACCACCAACCTGCTTTGAAAATTTTGCTGAAGCTCCGCCGATGTCTTCGTTGCGAGGAGGAACCGACTCTCGATAAATTCAATTTCCGCTCTTTGTCGCTCTTTAATACGGATGAACTGGAACGGATTGCAACATTTGGCGAATGTCGACGAAGCTGTAGCTCGCTACAACTGCTCACTTCAGGAATGTGTTGCAGCTTCATTCTCAAGAATCCACCATGGTCTGCCAGGAATCCACCATGGTCTAACGGAACAAAAATGCTTGCGTAGCAAAGCACTTCGTGGTTTTACGAATCGACGATGTTCTTTATCCAAGCAATTTTTTTTGCTCGCTAGTAACGATTACCACAGTTATAACAAGTTTTTCAATAGACGTTACGTAAATCGAATACAACGGAACTTACGTCGGAATCCCAAGGGATTCTGGCCGTTTGTTAACACTATAAGGAAGGGAACTAGTCTTCCATCTGAAATGTTTCTCTACAACGATGCAGTTTCCTCTGCTGGAAATACGTGCAGCTATTTTGAACGGCACGAGCCGCTTCTCTCAAGATTCGGCATTGCCTAAGATCGACGATGAAGTGGTTCGTTCGACTATCCAGAAGACAAAAACGTCCTTCGATCCCGGTCCGAGTATTATGCCTGCAGCAGCATTGAAAAAATGCTCGGACATCTTGGCTGCACCACTCGCGCAACTTTTGACAATGCGAATCACGATATCCTAATTGCCAAACTGAAAAAGCTTGGCTGCGCGACTAAATGTTGTGAGTGGCTTCGATCGTATCTCGTCCATCGTCAAGTTCCTATTTGTATTGGCGCTGCACAGTCTGATTGCTTTTCGAACAGTTCTGGAGTTCCTCAAGGTAGTACACTTGGACCGCTGTTATTTTAGCTGTTTATTAATGACGTTACTGGTATGTTGAATCCTGGTGGCAAACTATTTTTCGCTGACGATGTTAAACTATATTACGTAATTCATAATCAGTCCAACTGCCCGGTACTGTACAATTAGTACGAAATTTTAAAACACGTATAAAGTTGTTAGAAAAACTTTTTCGCCGATAAGTTCTCCATAATGCAATCACATTCAAAATGTACCTTTTCTGTAAAGATTTTGGAAAAATGTAAAATGTTGACAAAATGCTTTTTTTTGTAATTTAATTTTTTAGCATGAAGGTTTATTTTTGTGAAAAGTGACCCAACATTTTTTTCAGTGAATATTTTTCTTCGAACCAAAAATTTTTGAAGGTAATGCCAGGGACGCTGTCTAGCAAGTATTTCGTACCCAAGATCAGCTGGACCGGACTTGATTATCACGGTTAAACAGCAATAAATAATACCTTTTACAAGTATGTCAACGACTAGAACACGAGACATGCGAAACCACTTACCCTAGTCTCTTCCGATGCTTCATACAACTTTTCTTGAAAATTTACAATAGTCCAATTGCACAGCAAAAGGTAGTCGAAGGTGGGTCTAAATTGATAGGTTTTATTAGTATTAGTAATATTGCAAGATAACGAAGATACAGTGAAAACCCGTTTTTATCAACCCTTTGGTGAATTTTAGGCTGATAAAACGATAAGCTAATCGGCTGATTTGCTGAATTTTAGGCTGATAGGGACATTGACAAAATCGGGACATATATATTTTTTTCTTTTTTTAGTAAACCGAAGCTCTTAAAATATTCTTTTTTAATCCCTAGATATAGCCTAATAAGCCTTTCTGATTATTTAGTTTAAATTTCCTTTAAGGGGATCTGAAAGTGCAAAATTTATAAAAAATAAAAAATTTATATTTGCATATTCGGATCTCTAAGATAAGAAAAATATGCCCAAAAAGCATTTACTTCAATTCAACTTCATTCCTCTGCTAGAGCCCATCAAACTACCAACTATCAATTGTCATATGACGTTGACAAAATAGGTTCAAAAAGCTGTTAAAATCGCTGGCTGATAAAATCGGAGGCTGATACAATCGGGTCTTCACTGTATATCGAAATATCATTATTCACCTTTAACTGAAATTGTCCTAGCAGCACTGCTCCAATGGAATACAATGATGCTACTTGCAATAACTGCAGTGGTACGGGCAGGAACAGATGCAGGGGAAGGATCCTGATGATTGGGACCCCCTCAGAAATATTCAATTTGTTAAGAAAATATGAATTTGTTTCAATTTGTCATTTTCAGTATGTGACTTCGAGCAATTCCGAAATGGTGTGTTCTAGAGAATATAACGTACTCCGACGTTACCACATTTCCCCTAAAAATGATTTGTACCTTTCACTGAAAATCGCGAATGAGATAGTAGTATTCTTTGGTGTTTGAACAACCAGCTGACAAGTATCAATTTTTTCGTTGCAAAATTGAGAACTACTAAGAAAAAGTTGGGTGATTTCAACCTTGAGATTGTCCGAACATATTTCAATACTTTTACAAAAGATTGCACATAATTATCGATGAATGAACCTAGAGTCAGTTTCAAATAAGTTACCGTAAACCGTGACTTTGATCACTCGACACTTTTTTTATAGATCGTTTATTAAACCAGAATAGTCTATCATATTAATTTGAAATGATTTTGACTCTAAACTTATAAAATACTGATTTGTTATACTTTTTGAGTATATTGTTCGGTTTTTGGGTACAAAAGCTACAAAAAACCGAAATTTGACTTTACCTGATTTTTACGAAACTTCGTAAAGTGTCTATTTTTTATAAAACAAATAAATCTCAGATTTGAGCAAGAGTAATAAATTACAAGCGAGTTTTTATTTTCCTTTAGATTAGTATATGCTAAATTTAGTTTTAAGAGTTTGTTTATTTTTAATACATTTTTTGTGAAACTAGTTGGCAATTATTTCAAATTATTTTAAGCTAAAATTCGCAACATTTTTCATTGTTCAATATTCCAACGTGTTAAAATGGATGAATCTTTTTGTACATTGATAAAACACTTAAACAAAACAATTTTAGTAGTTTTAAAGATTTTCAGAATCTTTTAGTCTAGTTGGACACAAATTATACGAATTTTGGATACTCGAATTTTACAGTACATTGAAATACTTTGTATAATACTAATTAACATCTATTTAACAATGAGTATCTTTTCAGAATTAGTTTAAACAAACATTTGTATGAAAAACATTGACATCAATAACTTCGTGTGGGTGAACTTGCAGGTTATCAAAGTCACCCCGGAACACGAAAACGGACTTCAACTTGAAATCATTTTTGAAATAGCTGTAAACGGACAATTTTAGGTAAAACCATCCAATCTTGTTCTCCATACATCAGTACATGGTTTAAAAATATTAAACTTGAAAAAAATTTGGTGCATCTAAAAATATTTAATGATTACTTCGAAAAGTGATCAATGTCACCCCGGTTTACGGTACTTCGTTACAAAAGTCTAGTGTTCGTATGCTATAAACCGAGATATTTACTCCCAGGTAATTTTAAAGTAAATATTTTGCAGCCAATGTTGAAAAGAGTAAAAAAATTGTGTGAAACTATTGTAAACCTTCCTGACGTTGTACAACTGCACCGAGTACACGCCACTCTGAAAATCTACAATTCGTATTTAACTGTTATGTGTCCAAAAAAAAAACCACCTTTAACAGGCCAACGTGGGTACCCGGGTACCCACAAATTGAAATGCTCATAACTATGGCTTCCTTTATTCGATTTGTACACTTTTAGATTTTTTTGGATTCAGGAACTCGTCCACTTTTTGATTTGTAAAATTGAACCGGATGAATGGATCTGGTGCATGGTAATCCGGATTTTCCGGGGTAATGTTCCAATACTAGGGAATGATTTGTAAATTTTAATAATGTCCTAGCTCTTCAAATTATCTTGGAAGTCTGTTATCTATTGTCACAGGACCCTATGGCAATTTAAAAAATGGAATTGTAATGGAATGGCCACTCACGGCCCCACGGGAACCTTCTCCGGAATGTCCGTTCCGGGGTCAAATCACCAAATGGTTCCATGACCACGAGATACAGCCTACTGATGCAATTCCAAGAATTTTGAGACCCATATTGCTAGTATTCCATTGAAGTTCACAAATAGTATCCCAGTACTGGAACCTGCTTCCGGAAATCCGGATTCCCAGGAACCGAACGAAGTAACCCACTTCATTTTTACCAAGTCCAAAAGCGGATGAGTTCCTGAATCCAAAACACCTAAAAGCATCAAAATCGGTTAGAAATTACCTTAGTTATTGGCATTTCAGTTTTGTGGGTACCCGGGTACCCACGTCGGCCTGTTACGTGGTAAAAAAAATTAGGAGCCCCTCTTAACTCCCCCACTAACTATATCAACAACATTATTAACCCAACAGCTTGACTTAGTGAAGTTCTGAGATGTCACAAAGTTTCAATTTCCAACTATGGATAAAACATAGCAATTTCATTAATTGAAACCTAAAAAGGTACCCGGGTACCGCGTCGGATACATAACGGTTAAGTATCAGTGGTTCATCGTTCACTAAGCTATTTACTTCACTTCCGGAAGACTAATAAATAATATCTGGAACGTGAAATTGGATTGCGAGGACCACGTAAGCTACCGCTAAAATACCTGCATCATCTGTTTGAACCAATAATACAAAAAATGCGAACTTGTGAAGTTTCCCACTGAAGCCTCTTCAACAGGCAAACTAAAGCTAGTAACAGTTAAGATCTCACATACAGAAACCATCGCACACCATCGGTCGTTCCAGGATCCACATTATCTATGCGAAATTTTGATTTCTTCTTAAATATGAAATGTAAAAAAGTCATTTTATCTACTTCACTAAAAGCCAGTCACCCGGGTCGCTTAAAGCTAACACACCAGAACCAGAGCAACACCAACCAGCAGAGCCATCGCCAGCAAACACCCGCTGCTGACAGCGCGCAGCTCAGCGCCGGATCCGGTGGAGGTGGCACTGGCGGACGACCGCCAGCCCATATCGATCCCGATCGATTCCCTCGACAGGGGCAACTCAGTCGGTTCGTCCAGTTCCTTGGCACACGGTAGAAAGTCCTCCTTCCGTAGTTTCATCAATGTCAGCACCTGTTTCCCGTCGGGCAGTCTAGCGGACTTGCCACCCGCCAAATCGGAACTACTACGATCGTACCCATCGGAAGCCATCTGTGCGCCTGCGGATCCTGCCTGCTGCATCGATTGCCGGTGGTTACTCCGATGCACCGGTGGTATTCCGAATCCATGGCGTTGTGGGTCGTCGTAATCGGAACTGTCGTCGTATCCCAGGATGTCATGGGGCCGGGAGTAATCATTCAGCTGGTTCTGAATGGAAATCGGGACCGGTCCGCGTTTATCCTTGAATTCATACAGACATTCGATTTGCTGCAGGGTGTACCGGAGTTCATCGTTTTTGGTTGTGTTCTTCAGGTCGAACAGCCAGAGCAGACGACAGTCGCAAACTAGTTTGTTTTCTGAAAGGGAAAGGGAAAAGCATGGGGTTAGTTTTACAATACCTATGGTTTGGAGTCGATATATAGTTGAAACCGGGTTATTTGGTAAATAATTAACAGTCTACGAATGGCATGGCATATAAAACTTCTTCTGATCACCTTGAATCAAATTTATTTCAATGAAAGGAAATTGAGGCTGCCTTTCAACAATTTTCATTAGATTTTCTTTCTGATTTTTTGTCCGAGTGAATGCGAAAACTTTTAATTTTTTCTGATGCGTTTAACATGCTTCTTGTAGATGATCCTGTAAGATAGGAATAGGAGTGCGAAAGCCAGACTGAGTATTTTTAATGAAATAAATATCTAGTTCGAAATATAAGATGAAAATTCTTTCCATGCACCACAAAAAATTTCCACAAACCTGAGCATTTACACGAAACTATGTTGAACATAATGTTAATTTTCTGATGTTGGCAGTAAAAACTCGAAAAAATCCACGTCAACCACTTAAAATTTAAACAACTTTCCAAACAAACCAAGATTACATTTTTTCTCTCTCAATATCTCACTAGCGCACGGACAATGGATCAAGCTGCGTTTTTTGTGCTTTTCTTCAGGAGGTGTTTATTTCAAGCAATTTAGCAAAATAAACGAAACTTTCGCAGCTAGGTATGCTTGGTCTCAATTAAACTTTGCCTACACCAGCGACCGCCGCGCCGCCGACCGGCTCGCTGCAAGTGAAAATTGAACAAGCGCAAAATGGTTTCCCCGCCGCCGCTACGCTGCTGCCCGGCCGGGTAAGGATTTTAGCTGATGCAGCCACTCACCTCGACAGGGTTTACCCGAAACTGTTCAACTATCAGCGGCTAGCAACATGAAAAATGATTGATTTGACTTTCCGCCCCGATCGACTGGCGGGAAATTGGGTTGGAAATTTGTTGCAAATGTTCGATGAAGTGCTTTTGTCGCGTGTGTGTGTTTCAGTATGTATGTGTATTAGGGTGGGACAAAAAATAGATTCCAGCTCCGACCAACTTTTTGGATGCCATTTGGGTCCTAGAATTTCTGTGCAAATTCTGACCTTGATCCCTGAAACTATATTTTCGCGCCCACTGTTCAAAGTTTACATGGGATTTTATATGGGAGAATTAACTTTCACAAAATAATTCCTCCAGGAGTCGCCCATTGCTTCCTAAAAATAAACCGTTATGTGGCTTTTGTAGGAAATTTAACAAAGAAACAAAGTCTCGAAAACTACGAAACGATCTGATGCATGAGAAAAAAGTTATTAAGCTGAAACCAATTGATGCTCTGACGATTGATAAAATATTCATTTTTTCTAGCACCACTGTTGTTGGTTGTCCAATTATATGCAATTTTGTTTTGATCTTCTGTTAATGTGTCCAAATCATTTATCTATACTGTGTGGCCACTTCGCATGAGTTTTGAGGGATAAATTGAGTCTTCTTTTGTACATAATAATAGAAAATTAAAGATTTTCTATTTAATTCGACCGTCAGCAGCAGTGATGCTATGAAAAGTAAAATTTTCATTAATCTTCAGGACATCAATCGGTTTATGCTTAATAACATTTTCCACAAACATCAGATCGTTTCATAGCCTTCTAGACTTTGTTTCCTTGACAAATTTCCTATAAAAATCAGACATCTATTTATTTTTGGGAGGTAACGGGTGACTCTTGGAAGAATTAATTTGCAAAAGACGTTTTCCCCATACGAAATTCCATGTAAACTTTAAACCGTGGGCGCAAAAATATAGTTTCACCGATCGAACTAAAAATTTGCAGAGTTCTTCTGGGAGCTAAATGGGACCCAAAAAGTAACTCGGAGCGAAATTTAAATTTTTTCATATAACCATGTCCCACTCTAATGTGTATAGGCGCTGCATGTGGCAGGGCAAATTACGAGAGAGGAAGAGAGCAAGACAAGAGTGTAGAGCCGCGTCCGTTTTTTTTCGCAAATGAAAATTTAAATTTGTCGAAGCAGTGAAAGAGCAGCGAGCGAGATGATTGATGTGCAAATTCCACTTCACTTGTGCGGTTAATGGCGGAAAGTGATTTTACCTGTAATTACGGGTTTTTCCAGGGAGGAGAAATCTGGCTGGAGTTAATTTTGATTGATGACTGTTGGACATTGAAGTTGAACGTTAAAATAAATACATGCCAGCCGTCAAGTTGGTTCAGGTTTTTGGAAATGTTTGGAAACTGTCGATCAAAAATATCATTGTCACTGACTCGTTAATTGTGTGCGTTAAGCTGCGAATTCAATCACAGAACTTTATTTAGTTTAATTTATTTCCGTCAGAGATTACTATAATTCACAAATTCTAGAAACAGAATGTATCTGCATTTCCTCGAAAAAACATTCAAGTAATATTGTTGTCTATAAGTCCGGTAATACAAAATGTTTTGTTTTTAACAAATCGTAAAAGAAGTGTGGAGTTCTGTAACATGTGTGATTTTGAGAGACATTCATAATTGGGTTTGTTTCCAACATGGGAGGAGCAACAGAGCAGTTAGCATAACGACCATTTTTATGCACTTCATATGCAAACCAAATAATGTACATCTGGATGGATCAAAAGATGTAAAATATTTGTTTTGCATATCAAGGGTATCAAAATGTTCGTTAGGATAACAGTTCTGTTGCTTCTCCGATGCTCCAAACAAACCCAATTATATCCCTAGAGGGATTCCATGAGAAACCGGCCGAGCGCACAATAGGACCATAATCGATTCGAACAAAAGTTTGCAGTTGTGTTCGGTATATGAATCTCCATGATTTTCTTTGGCGATTGCAATATTTTGATACAAGAGAAACTTTTCAAAAGGGTGTTGACGTTTCTGCGTGCATAAATTCCAATTTTTTGTTCGATTACTGTATTTTAAACAGCAAAAATATCTGAAAACGAGTTACAGGGAATCAAAACTTCTGAACGAAAACAATATACACTGAAGAAATAGTGTTTTATTTTTCACAAACACAAAAAATTATGTTAAAAATTTAAGTGGCAAGTAAACCCATTTTTTAAATCATTTATATTTTTCCAACAAAAATTTAAAGAAACAAGAAACATTTTGAATGTGATTGCATGATGGAGAACTTATCGGTAAAAAAGTTTTTCTAATAAAAAAATTAAACATGTTTTAAAATTTCATTATAACTGATATACAAAGCTGAAATTTTCTTACAGCATATAATTATAGGTATTATTGTAAATCAAAATGCATTTAACAAAAATCTTCCAAAATGCGATAGTTTTCGAGATATTTTGAATTTTGCTCCAACAAAAACAATTAATTCGTGTAATTACGCCCTTTTTAAAAGTTACCCGCGTTACCCCATCATAAAATGTCAACAATCTCATGTTTATCGTTTTAAAGACATAAAAGAAACTATTTTAGTGTATTTGGATCATGGGGATGTTTTCAATAAAAAAGTTTTCCCAGTAATAACTTTTGACATATTTTTATAATTCATACTACTTGCAGTCAAAAATACAATTTTATATTTGAATATTCCTAAAAGCCATTTGATCCTAAAAGCCATTTGAAATCAAAATGCTCACAACGATACACATTAGATTGCTGAAATTTTATGATGGGATAATATGTTTGCACAGTTGACACTTTTGTCAAAATGAATATTTATGACGAATATCACGACCAGTGCGGTAAAATATCAATTTCAAACGAAAATAATCGTTTCAAGTGAAACTTCGAGCCTTTCACTGTAAACATACCACCACTATATCAGTTGAGTTCGGCTGCCGTCTTCGTTTGAGTCACTCAAAGTTCACTGTCAATTGAATAACAGGTTCTAGTCATTTGACGTTTTTGCCTGTTTAGTTTCTATTGAACACCAACCTCACATTAGCACGGTCTCAGCTAATGGAAGTGAACCATTCCAATGAACCACTCACAAATGAATATGAAGGAACACTCACTGACATAAAAATAACTCCGACCAAGATAATAAATAATATAGGGTAAAGGCTATGATAAGACGAGGCAACTCAAGACGGATACAGGTACGAGCATTTTTTCTCTGTATGAGTAAGGTTGTATTTTTTTTCGATGAAGCTGATAAATCAGGAGGATATGAAAAAGAAAAGAATAAAACAAATGACGTAGTGGGCTTTTCTGCTTAACAAACATAAAACAAATTCACTCAAAAATGACAAATGTTCCGAACCTTTCTTTCTCTTCTTCTTGGAGAGTTTTCTTTCCTTTCTTGTGCCCTGGTGAATAATTGTTGACAGATGACTGTATGCGACTAGCGAGGTTGGCAGTGCAGCCAATTTCTTTGTCATATTTAGATATGTTGCTATAATACACATAATAATGACTGTTTTATTAACTCACATTTCGCCAAAATATATCTGGAACTAATCAATCCAAGATTTTTATCATATACTACATGTTTCTAGCAAATTTGGTCAGCATAACAGCCTATTCATCAGAATCAAATTTGCCACAAACTTTGAAATAGAGATGGACGTACTACCAAAATACAGAAATATACAGAAATCGTATTACTAGTTGCTTTATCTTGTCTTAGGTGTAAACGGGCGAACTCGTTAAAGGTCCAAGATGATAGATAACGGAAATCGATGGTTAGTCATTTTAAATGAAGGCGTAGTTGGTTGAGTGGTAAGTGTGACAGCCACCCATCCCAGTTAGTCTGGGTGCAATCCCAGCCGAGGTCGCTGAGATTTTTCTGAGGTGTAAAATCTTTCTTCATAAAATACCGTAATTTATGAATTTAGGCCATTTTGAAAACAAAGATGGCGGTTTCGGGTAACCACCACAGTAAAAACCATGATCAATATATATCTATATCGCTTTTGCAATGATGGTCACTAGATGACGGAAACTGATGATTGAGGACATTTTGCAATCAATCAATCCAATATGGCACCTTTTGGTTACCTCAAATCAATAAACCCACCTTCGATATGACCTATTTATAGCATTCATATCGAGCAGAACCTTTTCGAATTCTTTCTGAAAAAAAAAAGATTCTCGTAGACTATAGACTGTGCTCGTAATGTGTTCCTATATAACCAGTGTGGAAATGTTTTACCTCTTCACCATGTCATCGGAATTGTACACAGGGAACTATTGGTAGAGGTGCAAATAAATAGCTGAATTACATATTTGATTTTAGCAATGAATTTGACAGCTTCGTACAATTATGATAGCATACTGCGGCTATCATATTTCTTTTTCAAATTTTCTTAAATTCGCAGAGTTCAGACGAAAATAATGAATCTACTAATAACAGCTTGTTGAAACTGGTTGCAATGAAAAATGTTATTTGGTAGTACGTTCATCTCTATAATATTTTTGTTGCAAATTTGATTCTGATGAATAGGCTGTTATGCTGGCCAAATTTGCTAGAAACATGTAGTATGTGATAAAAATGTTGGATTGATTAGTACCAGATAAATGCGAAATGTGTGTCAATAAAACGGTCATTATTATGTGTATTATAGCAACATATCTAAATATGACAAAGAAATTGGCTGCACTGCCAACCTCGCTAGCTGCATACACTCATCTGTCATCTGGCACAAGAAAGGCATGATAACCAAAAATACGAAGCCAGTTGTCTCTTTTTGTCTTACGTTTACCCGGATCTCATTTGACTGGTGCTCACTGGGGAAATTGAAAGCTGATCTATTCATTTGAGAGGATCAAACGAAGGAGGTTGAATATGAATTGCGACTCATTTGAAAGCAGCGGTGAGTGAAGTGCCATGATCCCAGCTTCAGATTAACAACAACTGATGCGTTAAATGAATGTGAATGCTACTGCAGACGACTGATTGACTGCGTTCATTCAGTTTCGATTGAATGAAATGAAATTTTACTGCACTGCACGTGATTCACGACAATAGGAGAAAACTAGTCTATATGTTTATAATGTTTAGACTTTGCATCTACCAGTTATGTAAAATGAGGGACTAGACAAGCGATCAATGGCTTTGTAAAGTTTAAAATGTGTTTAAAGTCACTCGTACTTTATTTGTATCTTAAACATTATTTAGTATGTATGTATATAAAGTTGACACTCTTCGTATGTATAGATAACTAGCTGGCAGACGTTGTCCTGCTATAATTATTTACTGGAAAATGCAAGGAAAGTAAAAATAGCAATGCTTGTGGATCAAATTTCTATTTATTTTAAGTCCAGTTAGGTTGCGATATGATAATGATTCCAACTATAAAACATGTTACGAAAAGTTCTGCACTATACGTTATGATAAACATCGTTTTACCTCTCTCTATGTACAATTACAATGCTGATGCTTTACCAATGTGTGAACAGGGCCGTGGGAGAATCGCCAATACTCCAAACTTATGCCGAAGCTTTTTAATGACTTATTTTCATTATCAAAGACTCGATTTGAGTTGGAATTTTAATCCGTTTTAACTGTGGGAATTCGTGCAATCAAAACATCGCCGCTTTCATACCTTCCTTTATGAATAGTGCCTTCATATACGTTATTCATGAACTCCTTCACCACTCTACCCTTTACATGCATGAAATCAAGTAAAATTATAACGTAGAACTTTTTAACAAAAAAGGACCGTCGCGGAAAAAACTGAAGCCCAATAACACACCAAAGACATTTTATTACTTAACTCCATATAATGACAAATTATGCAAACAATCCTAAACTAAAAATGCCGCAATTGCACTAATAGGTGGATTAGAAAAATTTCAATATTTGATTTTTATATCAAAGAACCTTCCACAGAAAATAACCAACAAAATAAGGCAAAAATCGAAGAAATCCGTCATGTCGTTCTTGAATTATGCGATGACACACGGAAACCATTTCATTTTTATATATAGAGATTCCATGCATTTATTTTTTTTTTCAATATCCATACTCCCCACCATTCCTAAATCCGCCATATTTGTTTACTATTGTATCTCCGTATCCTCTTTCTCCCGGGACCACCGTTAGATATGACTTCGGGAGGGGATTGTGCTCTTGCACAACACCTGTGGGTGTTTTTGACGTAGGACTACGTCTTTATTTTCGATATGGGGGTGCACTTTGCAAATTCTACAAAAATGGTATGTAACGAAAAGTGGTCCAATTATAAACGCATTTAATTCGAAATACTTGTAAGAATAGATTCCAATAGCTGTACCCAAATTTTTTTTTAATATAATGGCATTAAAAATTTAAATAATGTACAACCTAGTCAAAATATCACGCATTTACACAAAGAAGGTAGCGCCTCCCAAGTCCGACACGACAGATTTGTGTACCTAGTGCGCTACGGTTCTATGAATGACGTCATCACCGACTATTTTAAGAACGGATTTGGCCGGACAAGCTCAGTTGCCTGTTGAACGGCAGGCGAAGCAGATCACTGCGCTGTGTGTTTTTATTAGATATTTTGAAGAGGAACAATTTGTATAAATATACCGAACATCTAGCTTCTTTCGTTAGAAAGTTATATGCACTTTTTACTAAAAAAAAATATTTTGGAGTAAATAAAAATATAAAAAAGCTCAGATATAAAAATATTTTTGTGATCTATACTACAAAGCATGCTATTTCATACGACAGTAACGGTATTTAAAGTTAAGTGCCCTAATCGAAGATAATGCTATTTGAAAAAGTTATATTTTTTATATAAAAGTCCCCATAACTTTGAAACGAAAACAGATTAATGGTTGGTGTTTTAAAGCAAATTTTGCGCCATAAAATAATCTTCAAGTTGTCCAAGGGGTGCTTTAGTGTAAAATAAAAACTACAAAACTTATAGAAATAAAACCGTTTTTATAAGGAACACCCTAGAGTTTACATTTAGATTTCTCGTGTAATGAAAAGTATAAACGCTAGAGCTCAAATGTCTTCAGTAAATTTGTCTAAAATGTGATACTCTTCAACTTCATCGAAGTCAGCCAAGGTCTATTTCGAACCGTTAAAAAGTTCAATTTTGAATATTTTTAAAACTAGAACCACCCTAGCTTCTGTTTAAACATAAAGAAAGGACTGGCACAGTACAACTACTTTACCAATTATATTGTAAGGCTAAGTCATTTAGTTTTAGTAAAAAGTTAAAATTCCTGCTAAATCCACGCTTTGGACCATTGTGTTGTGTTCGAAATGGGCATACTAAAGTTGTCACAATGTTCGTGGAGTGCGGCAGATCGATTGTCATCAGGAAGGCAACCCCATGCCATGCCGTTGATGTTAAAATCACCAAAAACTAGCTTCGGTGCGGGAGGATTTCTGCAATATCGTAAAGCCTCGGAAAGATCCCAAAGAGAATCTCTCATTGTTACTTACAACCTAATCCAAATTTTCTCCAGAAATATTCCTTCTTTTTTCTTGCACATTAAAAGTTGTGCTCTCCCCGGGGTCATCAGAGTCACATTGGTCACTAAACGAGTTGGTATAGATATTCGTAAAGGTAGTTGTCGTAGCTATTTTTAGCATTTCTGCAAAAGAACGCTTAGAACGTCCCTGAAGGGAACGCTTAAGTTTCTCGTCGCGCTGTTTGTACGCGGGACATGTCGGGAGATCATGATCCCCACAGTAAGGAGTTTTTCCATCCATCCCTTCCACAGGAGTCATCCACATGATTTCCACTTCGTTTCCCACAACGAACCTTATTGCTGTAATGGGAATTGTTTGCAACTGGTACAGTGCATAGATAGGTAGGTAGAGCAGACCCGGGGAAGGCCACTCGATAAAAGTCTGAGTTGGCATATGTCCACTTACCGTAAGATGCGACTGATGTTGAATGCAATCATTTGCAGTCCATTATCTTCACTGGCTGATGCATGGTGTTTTAAAAACAGCCAACCAAGTGTTTCAGCGGACCCGCACCATTCAAACTCGAATCGTAGACGACCCCATCTATTTCAACCTGGTCAACTGGTACATATACTCTATATACTGTTTCAAACTATTACCCTTCACCCGAAGCTTATCACGATGTATTTTCAATATTTCAATAACGGGCGAAAATCGTTCTGTGAGAGCC